>NW_021263775.1:152852-250669 GCF_002162155.2 Triticum dicoccoides
GCTTGGCTATTGTTTCACATCATTATCTTTACTGCCGTTGTGATCTTCACTTATATCTTGCTGTCCAGAGCTACTTTGTATCCTTCATTGATGCTGGTTGTGCTACGACGTGATCTCATTAGTGTTCTAGGCTCGCGTCTCTAGTTCGGTCTAGCCTAGGACCAGCACAGTACCGTCGTTGAGCGTTTATTCAACATTGCATCTTTGAATTGATTATTGCTAATCTTTTGCTACCATATATAGCCAACCCAGCTCCACATATTTCTACACCGTGTATACGTACGCTCCCCTGGCAATCGCTTTACTCAATATTCGGAGTTACTTGACACCGCTGGTTGCCGATCACCGCCTGCTGCATGGTAAGAACTTGTAAGACATTGATATTTGCTTTACTGTGAGAGTTTTACCACCACATCCTAGTAGTTATAGGAACATTATTTTTGGGTTTTGTTTCTTGTTCTACTAATCATGACAGGATCCAGAGTCAATTCATGGGCTTTGTCGATCGCGGGAGACGTGCCACCACCTTTGCAAATACCACAACCGTCACGAGAGGTGCACAAACATCCAAATGCACATGATCAGGTTAATGTATCTATACCACCATTTAATGGCCGTTTTAAACCTGCTTTATATATTGAATGGGAGTTCGACATAAAAAATATATTTGCTTCCCATAATTTCAATGAACATAAAAAGGTTAAGGTTGCGGTTGGTTCTTTCACTGGTTATGCTTTGGTTTGGTGGAGTGAATATTGTCGGTTACACCCTGATTATATACCTACTACTTGGGATAATTTGAAACTTGCCATGCGACATACTTTCGTCCCTGCTTATTATACTCGTGACATGATTAAGAAGTTGCAACACTTAAAACAAGGTAGTGAAACTGTAACAAAATATTATGATGATTTACAAACTACCTTGTTGCATTCCTCTTTAGAAGAAAGTGAAGATGATTTTATGGATAGATTTTGGGGAGGATTAAACCGTGATATTCAAGAGATACTAATTCATGAAGAGTGTTATCCTATGGACCATTTGTTTCATCTTGCTTGCAAAGCTGAACAGGAAATAAAACGACGTGTTGGCCACAAGGAGAACAAGCGCACGGTGCACATTCCAAGAGTTGATATGATTGTTGATGAGGACATGACTACCTTGGATATGACCAAAAATATTGCATATATGCATATTTGTCAGGTGATTTCTAGTGCAAACTATTCAATAATCTATTTATGTTATTCAGAACAAAAATACTTCACACACTTTTGTGTTTTGTCTAATTGCAGGTGTATGGGACATTTGTACAATCCACATATGAAGATAAGGAAGAAAGAGATGTTTATTTGCTGTCCAAAAAGTTCTCTCACGTCACTTTTGGCCCAAGAGAAGATAGAGTCCAAGTCTCTCACGTTCTGGATTCAGATTCGGACTGCACAGACACACCTGACTCAAAACGGACACAAGTTTTTCATACGGACTCCGAATTGGGTGATTCTTTTTTTGTTGGAAACTAGATTTCGTGCACTTTCCAACCCAATTGGAATCACCTTCAAATTCGTCCGGAGCGTTGAGTTGTGGACGAAACAATCTGATGCTGCAGCAGAATCCGAGTCAAACTACAAGTCCAAAGGTGTTACATCACCTCCACTTGGGCCCATTGGCCTTGTACGACCTAGATTTAGTTTTAGGCTGCCTTGGGACGTCCTCCCACCTCCTTGGCCGCCACCCCTTGCTCCTATATAAGTAGATCCATCTAGTAGCTTTTCGCTGGGATTTGTTTAGTTAAAAGTTAGCCATTGCAACTTCGTGTACTTCGTTTGTGTCCAACGACCAGACCAAGACCGCTTACGGATCCCCACCATTATCAATACCTCATATATATTTGCAATATTCAGATTACTTTATCATATTCTTGCTCGTTCTTCGATTGCTTGCAGGAATAGACCTTCGTGGTCAGGCTGACCGTGCTTCTCGCATCGTCAGTAACCTCAGGAGATTGGTTTAGCGATTGCTAAGGCGCAACGTCGTGCACGTTTGTAGTCGGATCGTCAAAGTCGTCTCCACCAAATCGATAGTTATCATCTCATCGAAAGATCGGGACACCCTCGCCTCTATCAAGTGGTATCAGTTTTCAGGTTGCTCGGTGAGAATTTCCAGTTTTCCTAGATTAGATTTATTTTCTTACCTATTGTCCAAGAAAAAGCCACAAAAAAGAGTTAGATCTATTCATCCTTGGTCCAAGCCAGTCTGAACCTTTGCAATTTTCTTTTCATTGCTTGCATAGTTGAATTATCGGTTGCATCGTCGTGTCGAGTTGCTGGTCTTAGTGTCTAGTTCCTTTAGAGTTTCGAGTTCTGTTCACATTAGTCACGCAGCCGCTGCATCATTATCCCATCCGCTGTCCACCATCCAATCCACCAATTTCCACCACGTGCTACGCACTGTTTATTGTCATAATCATAGTTGAGGTCACTCACATCTTCGCCTGATCGAATCTGCATCTTATCTAGTTTGTCTTGGAAAGAGGGAGAAAAAGAAGATAAAGAAAAAAAGAGAGAAAAAAGGAAAGAAAAAAAAAAGAAAAAGAGGGAGAAGAAAAAGAAAAAAAAGCGTGAGAAAAAAAAAGAGAGAAGAAAAAAAAATTGGATCTATCTAGAATCAATCTCGTACCTGAATTCGGATTGGAATCTGTTTTGTGCACTGTTCAGTAAAACGGCTTGGCTATTGTTTCACATCATTATCTTTACTGCCGTTGTGATCTTCACTTATATCTTGCTGTCCAGAGCTACTTTGTATCCTTCATTGATGCTGGTTGTGCTACGACGTGATCTCATTAGTGTTCTAGGCTCGCGTCTCTAGTTCGGTCTAGCCTAGGACCAGCACAGTACCGTCGTTGAGCGTTTATTCAACATTGCATCTTTGAATTGATTATTGCTAATCTTTTGCTACCATATATAGCCAACCCAGCTCCACATATTTCTACACCGTGTATACGTACGCTCCCCTGGCAATCGCTTTACTCAATATTCGGAGTTACTTGACACCGCTGGTTGCCGATCACCGCCTGCTGCATGGTAAGAACTTGTAAGACATTGATATTTGATTTACTGTGAGCGTTTTACCACCACATCCTAGTAGTTATAGGAACATTATTTTTGGGTTTTGTTTCTTGTTCTACTAATCATGACAGGATCCAGAGTCAATTCATGGGCTTTGTCGATCGCGGGAGACGTGCCACCACCTTTGCAAATACCACAACCGTCACGAGAGGTGCACAAACATCCAAATGCACATGATCAGGTTAATGTATCTATACCACCATTTAATGGCCGTTTTAAACCTGCTTTATATATTGAATGGGAGTTCGACATAAAAAATATATTTGCTTCCCATAATTTCGATGAACATAAAAAGGTTAAGGTTGCGGTTGGTTCTTTCACTGGTTATGCTTTGGTTTGGTGGAGTGAATATTGTCGGTTACACACTGATTATATACCTACTACTTGGGATGATTTGAAACTTGCCATGCGACATACTTTCGTCCCTTCTTATTATACTCGTGACATGATTAAGAAGTTGCAACACTTAAAACAAGGTAGTGAAACTGTAACAAAATATTATAATGATTTACAAACTACCTTGTTGCATTCCTCTTTAGAAGAAAGTGAAGATGATTTTATGGATAGATTTTGGGGAGGATTAAACTGTGATATTCAAGAGATACTAATTCATGAAGAGTGTTATCCTATGGACCATTTGTTTCATCTTGCTTGCAAAGCTGAACAGGAAATAAAACGACGTGTTGGCCACGAGGAGAACAAGCGCACGGTGCACATTCCAAGAGTTGATATGATTGTTCCTTCAACTACTAGGCATACTATGACAACCACATCCGTTGTTGTCAGGACTACATCACCTCCACCATGTGACACATCGCCCCCGAGAGTGGCTACATCATCTGAGTTGATCATAAGAGGTAATGACAGAGGTACTGATCTTCCATCTCTACATGAGAATGAAGAATGCCTTGTCAATTTGAATGCACCATCTGATGAGCTACCCACTACTTTGATCACACCACCTATTTTAGAGGACTACGTTGATAATTTGACTTTGCCATGTGATCAAATAACTGAAATACCAACAATTTTGAGTGCACCCATTGAATTAACTATTGATGCAAAAGAACCAATGTTTAATCATTTTGATATGACCTCTAATCTTGGTGATGATTCTGTGTTGAATGACTTATTGCATGTTTGCTTATTTAAGCATGTTGTAGCATGTAAATTTGATGCAAGTAAGGTTTATTCACCAATGTTGGGATGGTTTAATGATGAACATTGTCAATCTTTTGAAATGAATAAGAGCTTCACTTATATGTGCAAACTGAGTTGCAATATTTTCATGCCTTCTACTTCTTGTGCTAATTTTTTGGCTTTAGATTTTATGAACTGTGCAAGTTACTCATCCATTCATGTGTCATATATGCAAAAATCAAGGGAAATAAAAATGGATGACATATACATATACAACATGTACACCTTGTCTCCTTTGTTAGCCACATTTCAGATTAAGCAACGCCGAGGACGGCTTTATTTTCAAGAAGGGGAGGATGATGAGGACATGACTACCTTGGATATGACCAAAAATATTGCATATATGCATATTTGTCAGGTGATTTCTAGTGCAAACTATTCAATAATCTATTTATGTTATCCAGAACAAAAATACTTCACACACTTTTGTGTTTTGTCTAATTGCAGGTGTATGGGACATTTGTACAATCCACATATGAAGATAAGGAAGAAAGAGATGTTTATTTGCTGTCCAAAAAATTCTCTCACGTCACTTTTGGCCCAAGAGAAGATAGAGTCCAAGTCTCTCACGTTCTGGATTCAGATTCGGACTGCACAGACATACCTGACTCAAAACGCACACAAGTTTTTCATACGGACTCCAAATTGGGTGATTCTTTTTTTCTTGGAAACTAGATTTCGTGCACTTTCCAACCCAATTGGAATCACCTTCAAATTCGTCCGGAGTGTTGAGTTGTGGACGAAACAATCTGATGCTGCAGCAGAATCCGAGTCAAACTACAAGTCCAAAGGTGTTACAAAACCTCCACTTGGGCCCATTGGCCTTGTACGACCTAGATTTAGTTTTAGGCTGCCTTGGGACGTCCTCCCACCTCCTTGGCCGCCACCCCTTGCTCCTACATAAGTAGATCCATCTAGTAGCTTTTCCTTGGGATTTGTTTAGTTAAAAGTTAGCCATTGCAACTTCGTGTACTTCGTTTGTGTCCAACGACCAGACCAAGACCGCTTACGGATCCCCACCTTTATCAATACTTCATATACACTCGCAATATTCAGATTGCTTTTATCATATTCTTGCTTGTTCTTCGATTGCTTGCAGGAATAGACCTTCGTGGTCAGGTTGATTGTGCTCCAGCGTGGTCAATAACCTTTCGGAGTTGGTTTAGTGATTGCTAAGGCGCAACGTCGTGCACGTTTGTAGTCGGATCGTCAAAGTCATCTTCACCAAATCGATAGTTATCATCTCATCGAAAGATCGGGACACCCCCGCCTCTATCAATGACGATGTTGATCACGAACGTGATGGTGGTCGCCATGTAGATGTTGACTTGGACGACTTGTGCTTGCATCTTGTTTGCGCTCCGAAGACTTGTGGCTTGAATGTCGGCTCCTTGACGATGACGAAGGGGAAGAAGACTTGATGAAGGCTCTAATCTCCTCCATCCTTGCATCTTGCTCCTATTTATGTGCGGAAAGCTTCTTGTCGATGTAGTCCCTTTTCCTTGCTTCGGAGTGGAAAATGTCGATGGAGATGTTCTTGATGCGCTCTTGCAATCTTGATTGTGCGCCTTGTATTTGTCGTTGTAGGTCGAAGATGGACGCTTTGTTGATGTAGTTGTTCACGCCGTTGTTGTTGTCGTAGACCGGAGAGGGAATGC
Source organism: Triticum dicoccoides (assembly GCF_002162155.2). Lineage (NCBI taxonomy): Eukaryota > Viridiplantae > Streptophyta > Magnoliopsida > Poales > Poaceae > Triticum > Triticum dicoccoides. The sequence continues at coordinate 158,836 of NW_021263775.1, forward strand.
CTTGCCTATCCATCACAAGACTCGAGCAAATATGAGTGGGAGAAAGAGAAGAACTTATACCAATGTACCTTGACCGATGTTGACGATGAATCAAGTTCACTCAAATGCAGACAATGAAATAGCACTATTGGTACCAATCCTTGTCGGTTCTCACACCTACACAAGTAAAGCTTATGGTGGAGCTCGGTGAGGATAGTGGCACAAAAAATTTAATGCAAAATGTTAGCAAGAGTCAATAATGTTGAAAGAGATTCACAAATTCGCAAGTGAAACAAATGGACCAATAGCAAAGAATGACACACGGAAACACACACACGGATAGATAAATGGGGTCGTGCAACCAAGGAATGAGCACAAAATGTGGAATCCACGGAAAATGCTCGTGTTGCACAACTCAAGAGAGACGCTAGCACGATTGCTCAATAGGCGGATACGACACTTGTGCACAACCTATAAGATGCAAAATGGATAAACTTCTATCCCAAGTATGCTATGTATGTATAGTTCCCGGTGTTTCTCTCAAGATGATCCAAGATGATCGGATATGACAATCTTATGTGCAATGTGGTATGATGCTATGGCACTTGCTTACATGCTCTTTGCTCTCTTTCTTTTGCTTAAAAGCTTTATTTCTTCTTCTTCTTCTTTTTTGTATGGCCACTTTGCACAATGCACAAACCAAGATAGCAATTGTGTATATGCGGGAACAAACTTGTGACACAAGATATGATACCAATATATGCACCACAATGATATGGTATATATGTTATGGGAAGTATGATCACTAATGTGCACAAGTAACGTTGCCGGCAATACTCAATGGCTAGTCTCGATAGGCAAGTAACGCAAAAGTAAGGCTAGGGGTTAACAATGCAATGGCAAGGGGAATATACAATGGAGGGATACCATGATACCAAGATGATATGGAGGTTACCGTCCAGCGATGATGAGTAGCGGTGTTCTTGATGTAGATACCAAGATGATGGAGACTCGTCCCTAAGTAGCCGAAACACCTTAGGAAACAAAAAAACCGCGAACTCAAAATCTCAAACGTCAAATGTCAAAATGGTGGTAGCGAAAAGCGGTGGTGGTTTGCACTTGGCAATGCGGAAGTGGAATGATGGGCTATAGACGTGTCGGAGTTGAAGTTGCCGTCCCTAAGTAGCCGAAACACCTTAGGAGACACAAGCCACAACTCAAACAAGCTCAAATAACTATTGGGTTAAGTTGGGGGTGGCGGAAGTGTATGGTGGGCACGCCTATGCGGAATTGGTGGTGGTGGTTGATGAAGAAGCAATCGTCCCTAAGTAGCCGAAACACCTTAGGAGACTCAAGTCACTGCTCAAACAACCTCAAATGCTATGGGGTGCAATATGGGTTAGGTTGCGGAAGTCGGTGGTGATAATGCGGATGATATGGTGGAGGGCCTAGGCAAACTTGCCAAATTTCCAAAAATTTGATGGAGTCAAATGGTGATGGTGGTATTCTTGTGGGAAGGGGGGTGTCAAGAGCTTCAAAACGAGCTAAAGAACGTCAAAAACGGACTCCGGATGAATTAGTTATGGTCAAAACGGTGAAACGAAAAAAACTGAAATCCCAGGGGCCGGACATCCGGGGGTCGGGCCGGATTTCCGGGACCTGATGTCCAGAAACTTGTGTGAAAATGCACTCCAGGAACCGGATGTCCGGGCTAATGGCCGGATTTCCGGGATGGCCGGATGTCCGGGGCTCGGGCCAGATGTCCAGGGCTCCAAATCCGAGGATGAACTCGAGGAACTCGATTTTGGGGCGGAAATTGATGATTTCGGGGGCAAAATTGGAGAGATTTGGTGGATGGAAAGTGGGGAAACTTGGGGAGATGCTAGATCCACTTGAAACCAAGCAAATCCATGGATCAAAATCAACAAAACATTATCAAACCAACAAATCACAAAAAAAAATTGGGGCTATTTGTTGGTGGGGATTTTCGGATTTAGGACGAAATCAACAAAATCAAGCTAGCAAACACGGGGTAGGGGCTCCAAAAACGTGATCAACGTGGCTCATGATACCAAGATGATGTAGGGTGGAACCCTATGTGGACGATCTTTCACGTTTGGAGTGGATCCTACGGGGAATCACGAAGAACACACGGAAGCACAAAGGGGAAATCACGGGGAGGAACGAGGGAAAACACTCAACCAACAAGGAATCAGTCACACAAGTGCTAGATCGAAGAACACAAAGAGATACACGAGATCCAAAGTCAACAAAGGTAAGGATACAAAGGTAACCGATCTTCTCCGTGAGGAGGCCTTGAATCCACAAGGGGATCTTCCCATGAGGGGGGTCTTGAATCCGATAGGATCTGTTCCGAAGAGGCCGCGGTCTCTCACGAGGAGGAGATCCGATGGATGAGCGAAGCTCTATCTCTAACTTGAGCTAAATCAACGCTAACCCTAACTAGGAGGAGGGGGAGGAGTATATATAGTCTTAGCCACGAAGGGGTAAGTGGGGAAGGGATACATGGTCCTTTGGCCCGACTCTGCGCGCAGGCAGGCGCCGGATGTCCGGGCTGGGGGGCGGATGTCCGGGCTCTCGTGAGACGCCGGATGTCCGGGGCGGTTGGCCGGATGTCCGGGCCGAAGTGGCCAAGCTACTGGATAAGGGCGCCGGATTTCCGGGCAGAGCGCCGGATGTCCGGGGGTTGCCGAGGCGCCGGATGTCCGGGCACACGGGCCGGATGTCCGGCTGCTGCTGCTTCGGCCGTCTGTTGGTGCAGTTCGTGGGCGACTGCACAGGCGCCGGATTTCCGGGCAGAGCGCCGGATGTCCGGGGGTTGCCGAGGCGCCGGATGTCCGGGCACACGGGCCGGATGTCCGGCTGCTGCTGCTTCGGCCGTCTGTTGGTGCAGTTCGTGGGCGACTGCACAGGCGCCGGATGTCCGGCCTCTGGCCCGGATGCCCGGCCACTGTAGCTTCAGCAGCTCCGTCTTCTTCCGTCATCGCTTCCAGGCTTCCCTCGCGGATGGTGTAGTTGTTCCTTGGCGCTTGCACTCCTCCTCGACATCCGTGAAGCTCCGACAATGCCTATGCATGCACACGGGAGAAGTGTCAAGTAGTATACCGTCCTCGAAGGGGTCAAGTGAGCACGTGTAAAGGAGAAGATTCACCTTTATGTATGATAAGTAGAGGTCGCACGTGTCACTTGTGATGTAAGGCAAAACCCTAGCTGGATGATCTTTCACGTTTGGAGGGATCCCACGGGAGAAACACGAAGAACACGCGGAAGCACAAAGGGGAAATCACGGGGAGGTTGAGAGAGAATCACGAAACCGATAGAGAATCAATCACACGAGTGCTAGATCACCGAACACAAATAGGTACATATGATCCATAGTCAACAAAGGTAAGGATACAAAGGACAGTTCATCTCCTAACGGAGGTCTTGATGGTCTTCCCTCGAGAGGGGTCTTGAATCCGCTTGGGGGATCTTCTCCGAAGAGGTCCTGAACTCCGAGGAGAAGTATCCAAGTGGATGAGCAAAGGCTCTCTCACAAATATGAGCTAATCCAATGCTACCCGTACAAGGAGGTGGGGGGGTCCTATTTATAGTCTTAGTGCAAATGGAAGTCAAAACGAAGGGGTACAAGGGCTCCAGCCCACAGGTTTGGTCACTCAGGAGTCGGACCTCCGGAAGGCGTCGGACGTCCGGAGGCTCGTGACGGTCCGGTCGTCCGGGCGCGCTCGGACGTCCGTTGTTTCAGCTTGGGTGTAGGCGCGTCGGTCGTCCGTAGGGGGTCGGTCGTCCGGGGCTTCAGGAGGGTCCGGTCGTCCGGGTGCGCTCGGACGTCCATAGATTTGGTTCGGGTGCTTGGCGTCCGGTCGTCCGGTCCACTCCGGACGTCCGTAGATTTGGTTCGGGTGACGAAGTGTCGGACGTCCGAAGGGGTCCGGTCGTCCGTGTCCTGGGACTCGTCGGACGTCCGGACACTGTCGGTCGTCCTACGCCTGTAGCTTCGCGGCAGCTCTTCTTCTTGTTCATCATGATTGGGGTCCTCGCCGTCTTGGCTCTTGGGGGTCGCTGCTCCGTGGCTCGTTTCCAGGCACCTGATAACACACAGATTTTCTGAATGAGGTAGTAGCCATGTCTCGTGAGTAGGAATAGGGAGTTCGGAGAGGAGCGAGTTCACCTTATCTTCAATGGCCTTAGCTCGGGCTCGTGTCATGGGTCCAAGTGGTGTCGAGGGAGATGTAGGCACGTCCATGGGGATGAGCGAGGGATGCTCCGCATCATCTCCCCCCCCCTTGGGAGAGATCCGACCTCGGATCGAAAGATGCATCTCCATGGTAAGGTGTTAGGTCCTTGATGTTGAAGATGTCACTCACATTGTACTTGTCTCGTGGTAGGTCGATCTTGTAGGCGTTGTTGTTGTAGCGTGCTAGAACCTTGAAAGGTCCATCGGCGCGTGGTAGAAGCTTGGACTTGCGTTCGTTGGGGAAGCGGTCCTTGTGAAGATGTAGCCACACTAGATCACCAATGTTGAATACCATTGGTTGCTTGTTGATGTTGAGCTTGGTCGCTAATCGTTGTGCTTGGCGCTCGATGGTGTGCCTTATATCTTCATGCATCTTCTTGATGTAGCTTGCACGAGCGCTTGCGTCTAGGTTGGTTCGTTCTTGTAGAGGAAGAGGTAGAATGTCCAATGGGGACAAAGGGTTGAAGCCGTAGACGACCTCGAAGGGGGACTTGCCGGTCGTGGAATGTCTTGCACGGTTGTATGCATACTTGGCGATGGGTAGACACTCTTCCCACTCCTTGATGTTCTTCTTGATCAACACGCGAAGTAGAGTCGATAGTGTACGGTTCGTCACCTCCATTTGGCCGTCGGTTTGAGGATGGTATGCCGAAGAGAACAATAGCTTGATGTCGAGCTTGGCGCATAGTGTCTTCCAAAAGTAACTCAAGAACTTGACGTCATGATCGGAGACAATCGTCTTTGGCAATCCATGAAGTCACAAGATTTCCCTACAAAAGAGATTAGCAATATGTGAAGCATCGTCTATCTTGTTGCAAGGAATGAAATGTGCCATCTTAGAAAATCTGTCCACAACAACAAAGACGGAATCCTTGCCATTTTGAGTTCTAGGCAAACCAAGTACCAAATCCATGCTAATGTCTTCCCAAGGTTGATAAGGAATAGGAAGTGGCATGTAAAGACCATGGGATTGAGCTTTTGACTTAGCTTTGCGACATGTAGAGCAACGGTTGGTGAAGCGTGAGACATCACGAAACATCTTGGGCCAAAAGTAGTTCTTGGAGAGCATGGCGAAAGTCTTGTCGCATCCAAAGTGTCCCATGAGTCCGCCTCCATGAGCCTCTTGCAAAAGAAGCAAACAAAGAGAAGACTCGGGAATGCAAAGTTTGTTAGCTCTCATAAGATAATCATCCTTTAGGTAGTATCGTTCCCAAGACGTGTGTGTCAAACACTTAGTGTAAGGATTAGCAAAAGAAGGATCATGCTCATACAAGTCTTTTATATGCTCAAAACCAATAACATTCAACTCAAGTTGAGTGACAAGCATGCATATGCGTGAAAGTGCATCCGCAACAACATTTTCTTTACCCTTAATGTACTTGATCACATAAGGAAAAGATTCAATGAATTCACTCCATTTGGCATGACGCTTGTTCAATTTAGTTTGACCTTTTAGGTACTTAAGCGTTTCATGATCGGTATGGATGACAAACTCATGAGGTCTAAGATAATGTTCCCAAACATGTGGCACACGCACTAAAGCATACAATTCTTTGTCATAGATGGGATAATTAAGTTGAGCACCGGAGAGTTTTTCACTAAAATAAGCAATGGCTTGTTTTTCTTGCATCAAAACTCCGCCAATTTCGGTACCACTTGCATCACAATGAACCTCAAAAGTTTTGTCAAAATTGGGCAAAGCAAGAATCGGAGCATGAGTAAGCAAAGACTTGAGCTCATTAAAAGCGGTGGATTGCAAAGATCCCCAAACAAAAGGAGCATTCTTCTTACTCAAGGTATGCAAAGGAGCGGCAATTGTGCTAAAGTTTTTCACAAATCGGCGATAAAATCCTGTAAGGCCAAGGAAACTACGCACTTGTTGCAAATTGGTTGGTTGGGGCCAAGTTTTAATTGCCTCAATTTTAGTTTCGTCAACCTGAACACCTTTTGAAGAGACAACAAATCCCAAGAAAACCACTTTGTCAACACCAAATGTGCATTTTTTCAAATTTGCATAAAGGCTTTCCTTGCGAAGGGTTTGCAAAACAGATTTAACATGATTAATATGGTCTTTCATTGTTTTGCTAAACACAAGAATGTCATCAAAGTAAACCACAACAAATACTCCAATGTAAGGTCTAAGCACACGATGCATAAGACGCACGAAAGTACCGGGAGCTTCCGATAGACCCATAGGCATGACTAACCACTCATACAAGCCAAATTTAGTTTTGAAAGCAGTTTTCCATTCATCACCTTCTTGAATGCGAATTTGATAATAGCCACTTTTAAGATCTATTTTTGAGAAAAAGTTGGCTCTGCTAAGTTCATCAAGCATATCATCTAAGCGAGGAATGGGGTGCCTATAGCGAACGGTAATAGCATTTATAGGTCTACAATTGGAACACAAGCGGAAACTTCCATCGGGCTTAGGCACAAGTATAACGGGAACGGCACAAGGGCTTAAGCTTTCACGTACATGACCGTTGTCGATGAGTTGTTGTACTTGCCGTTGGATTTCCCTTGTCTCTTCGGGGTTGACACGGTATGGAGCTTTGTTTGGAAGTGGCGCTCCGGGGATGAGGTCGATTCGATGCTCAATGCCTCGAAGTGGAGGTAGACCCGGAGGTAGCTCATCGGGGAAAACATCTTGGAATTCCTGCAAAAGAGATTGAAACACTAAAGGTAGCTCGTGAGAGGTGTTAGTTGTTTGCTCTCCATATTTGCACACGAGGACGAAGTGCATCACACTCGATGGGTTCTCACACACTTCTCTAATCTCACTTTTGGTGGCAAATAGGATGAGGTTTTTCTCTCTAGGCGAAGAGGCGCTCATATTTAGCTTGTGGCTCTCACTCACTTTTGGGTGGGTCACTTTCTCACTCTTCTCTCCATGGTGGGTGGCTTGCTTGTCGACTATCACTTGACTAGGAGACATAGGTCGTAGCACATACTCCTTCCCTTTCATCTTGAAGCTATAGTGATTGGTGCGCCCATTGTGGATGACACCACGGTCGAATTGCCATGGTCGACCAAGAAGGAGGTGGCAAACGGTCATTGGGACCACATCAAATTCCAAAGTGTCTTCATAGGCACCAATTTTGAAGGAGACTTGGACCGTATGCTCAACTCGTATAGTGCCGGAGTCACTTAGCCATTGGACCTTGTAGGGGTGCGGGTGCTTCCTCTTGACCAATTGAAGCTTGGAGCATAGTTCTTCACTTGCCAAGTTATGGCAACTACCTCCATCAATGATGACCTTGACGGACTTTCCATTGATGTCGGCCTTTGTGTGGAAGATGTGGCATCTTTGGTCTTCTTCTTGTTGATGTTGAAGTGTCAAGACTTTGGAGACAACGAGAGCGGGGCTCGAATCCTCATCACAAAAGACTTGATCATCTTCATCTTCGTTCACGCGCCGGTGCATGGCCACTTGCTCAAGGGCTTCCATCTCCTCTTCACTCATTGAGTCATATGTGCCGTCGTCGTTAAGGATCATGGTGCGCTTATTCGTGCATTCATAGGACTTGTGGCCTCGGCCGCCGCAAGTGAAACACTTGAAGGAGCTTGTTTTGACGGTCTCATCGGTCGGAGTAGATGATGAAGCACGCGGCTTGAAGTTTCTTGTAGTAGGAGGAAGACGACTTGAACTTGTCGGATTTTTCTTCTAACTTGACTTGTCGTCGTTGCTTGGAGAAGGTTTGGTTGACGTAGATGTTGGAGGAGTCGTTGAAGCTTGGATGTTGGAGAAGTCGTAGGTCTTGGATGAGTACTTGGCGTGATGAGGACATGACTACCTTGGATACGACCAAAAATATTGCATACATGCATATTTGTCAGGTGATTTCTAATGCAAGCTATTCAATAATCTATTTATGTTATCCAGAACAAAAATACTTCACACACTTTTGTGTTTTGTCTAATTGCAGGTGTATGGGACATTTGTACAATCCACATATGAATATAAGGGAAAAGGAGAAGTTTAGGTTGTGTTCAAAAAGTCCTCTCACGTCACTTTTGGGCCAAGAGAAGATAGAGTCCAAGTCTCTCACGTTCTGGATTCAGACTCGGACTGCACAGACATACCTGACTCAAAACGGCAATAACTTTTTCATACGGACTCCGAATTGGGTGATTCATTTTTTGTTGGAAACTAGATTTCGTGCTCTTTCCAACCCAATTGGATTCACCTTCAAATTCGTCCGGAGCATTGAGTTATGGACGAAACAATCTGACGTTGCAGCAGAATCCGAGTCAAACTACAAGCCCAAAGGTGTTGCATCACCTCCACTTGGGCCCATGAGCCTTGTACGACCTAGGGTTAGTTTTAGGCTGCCTTGGGACGTCCTCCCACCTCCTTGGCCGCCACCCCTTGCTCCTATATAAGTAGATCCATCTAGTAGCTTTTTCCTTTGGATTTGTTTAGTTAAAAGTTAGCCATTGCAACTTCGTGTACTTCGTTTGTGTCCAACGACCAGACCAAGACCGCTTCCGGATCCTCACCATTATCAATACTTCATATTTATTTGCAATATTCAGATTGCTTTATCATATTCTTGCTCGTTCTTCGATTGCTTGCAGGAATAGACCTTCGTGGTCAGGCTGACCGTGCTTCCGGCATCGTCAGTAACCTCAGGAGATTGGTTTAGCGATTGCTAAGGCGCAACGTCGTGCATGTTTGTAGTCGGATCGTCAAAGTCGTCTCATAGTTATCATCTCATCGAAAGATGGGGACCCTCGCCTCTATCAAGTGGTATCAGTTTTCAGGTTGCTCGGTGAGAATTTCCAGTTTTCCTAGATTAGATTTATTTTTTTACCTATTGTCCAAGAAAAAGCCACAAAAAAGAGTTAGATCTATTCATCCTTGGTCCAAGCCAGCCTGAGCCTTTGCAATTTTCTTTTCATTGCTTGCATAGTTGAATTATCGGTTGCATCATCGTGTTGAGTTGCTGGTCTTAGTGTCTAGTTCGTTTAGAGTTTCGAGTTCTGTTCACATTCGTCACGCCACCACTGCATCATTATCTCTTCCGCTGTCCACCATCCATCCATCAATTTCCACCACGTGCTACCCTCTTGATAGAGGCGAGGGTCCCGATCTTTCGATGAGATGATAACTATGAGACGACTTTGACGATCCGACTACAAACGTGCACGACGTTGCGCCTTAGCAATCGCTAAACCAATCTCCTGAGGTTACTGACGATGCCGGAAGCACGGTCAGCCTGACCACGAAGGTCTATTCCTGCAAGCAATCAAAGAACAAGCAAGAATATGATAAAGCAATCTGAATATTGCAAATAAATATGAAGTATTGATAATGGTGGGGATCCCGAAGCGGTCTTGGTCTGGTCGTTGGACACAAACGAAGTACACGAAGTTGCAATGGCTAACTTTTAACTAAACAAATCCCAAGGAAAAAGCTACTAGATGGATCTACTTATATAGGAGCAAGGGGTGGCGGCCAAGGAGGTGGGAGGACATCCCAAGGCAGCCTAAAACTAACCCTAGGTCGTACAAGGCTCATGGGCCCAAGTGGAGGTGATGCAACACCTTTGGGCTTGTAGTTTGACTCGGATTCTTGATGATGACATCAATACCATTGTTACACCCACAGCCCCTACTGCTACATACACTTTCGTTTCTTGGTAATGATTCTAATGTTCATGAGAATATGATGCTGCCTAAATTGGATACATTTGTTTTGCTTACAAATGAAGGGCCTAGCTTGGAGAAGGATGAACATTGGAGCAAGAACAAGCATGGAGATGATGCCATGCGCAAGGGGAACAAGAACGGAGTTACAAGTGATTATTTCAGGACTTTGAAGCCACCATAATGGGTGCATGAAGCCTTGGACGAAATATACAAGATGCCACTTCATAAATTTCGTCCCGAGGCTATTATAGGTGCTGCGTCACCTTTTTATTGGGCCAGGCCCATGTAATTTCGAAATACATAAGTATAGGCTATTTTTAGAGTCCGTATGTGTGGGGAAACAAGAGATAGGGTTGATTTCGGACCCCTCCACCAAGGACCACGAAATTCCCCCTCTCTTCCTCCATATATACAGCACTTAGGGCACCGTTTAGACTTTGGGTTTTGTTTAGATTAAAAGTTCGCCATAGCTGCAACTTCGCGTACTTCGTTTGTGTTCAACGACCAGACAAAGGCGTCACAGAACCCCACCTTGATCAATAAAGCTTTCATCTTATATTCGCAATATCCTGATTGCAATCTTAGTTTCTTGCTTGTTCTTCGTTTGCTCGCAGGAAACAGACCCTCGTGGTCAGGTTGATCGTGCTCCGGCGTGGTCAATAACCTCTCGCAGTTGGTTTAGCGATTGCTAAGGCGCGACGTCCTCGCACGTTCGTCGTCGGATCGTCAAAGTCGACTTCCACCAAAGCGATATCCATCATCTCATCGAAAGACGGGACACCTTTGCCTATATCAAGTGGTATCATATTTCCAGGTTGCTCGGTGAGATTTTACAGTTTTTTGTAGTTTAGATCGAGTCTGTTCTTCATACCTATAGTCCACGAAAAAGCCAAAAAAAATTAGGGTTAGTTCATCCCATCCGAACCAATCTGAGCCTTGCATAATCTTTTCTGTATTTGCTTTGTTGAATTTGCGGTTGCATCGTCGTGTCCAGTTGCTGGTCTTAGCGTCTAGTCTTTTAGAGTTTCGAGTTCTGTTCACAGGTTGTCATGTCGCCGCTGCCATATATCACCACCGCATCATCATCGTCGATGTTGCCATATACCTCCACCACATATTCACCGGCAATCCGAATCCATATACGCCACCACATATCCGCCGCCATCACGCCAATCCGAGTTCACCTGCAACATATATTCGCCACCTGTCCTTGTTCCACCAGATTCATCTCCGCCACCAGTCCGAGTTCCACCAGATTCATCTCCGCCACCAGTCCTAGTCCGAGTCGAGTAATTGTTGCATTGTTCTTGATTTCCAGATCAAGCGACACTCCGAGTCGTGACAGAGAAGGACTCCCCAACTTCCGAGCCATCCGCAGAAGAAAAATAGTTCCAATTTCAAAAAAAAACTAAGTCTGGAAAATTCTGGCTAGGCAGTTTTTAGACCATTTGTAGACTTTTTCGAAAAAAATTTGTTGCGGAGCAAAAAAAAAGAGGAAAAAAAGTGCAAAAAAAAAGAGAAAAAAAAATTCAGTTGTGCTCCTCCCTTGTTTACGTGCCGCGCCGTGATTTTGTTGGTGTTCTAGGCTCGCGTCTCTAGCACAGTCTAGCCTAGGACCAGCACAGTACCGTCGTTGAGCGTTTATTCAACTTTGCATCTCTGAATTGATTATTGCTGACCCTTTTTGCTACCATATTATAAGCCTTCCCAGCTCCACATACATCTACGTCGTGCGTTTGACTCTCCCTGGTAATCGCTCTATCCAAGCTTTGAGAGTTTTGACTACAACGGTTGCCGATCACCGCCTGTTGCTGGGTAAGAACTGGTAAGAATTTGAGTTTTGCTTGACGGATTTGTGACACCCACCACCACCACTTGTTAGTAGTCTGTAGGATCATATTCTTGTGTCTTTCTATTGCTGCTAACCATGCCAGGATCACAAGCCGACGAGATTGACTGGGAGAATTTATCGAACAAGGAGCTTCATGATAAGTTTCAGCAAATGATGACTGAACAGGTGCAAGATGTGCTGAACAATTTTGAAGAGGCCATGGAGAAGATCACTGGCCTTGAGAAGACGTTCGAAACAAAGCTCGATAACAAGTTTAATGAATTGCTCGCGCGTCTTCCACCACCACCACCCGCTGCACCTAACGCACCTCTCCAACAACAACAACGACTACCTCCACGTCGCGAAACAGACCTCCACCGAGCAAGCCGTGTTCCTCTTGCGTTTGGCCAAACTGTTGGTGCTGCTGTTGATACTTCTGTGGCTCCTGCTGCTGATGCGGAGGAGGATGATTATGTGGGAGATTATGAGGATGAGGTTGATCAAAATCAGCACTACGTGCAGCCACCTGTACCACCACCAGCAGGTCGACCTCAGGTATATATTCGTAATGGTAGGCCTGCACCACCACCTCAGGTACGAGATGATGTCCATATTCCTAAACTGAAATTGAATATTCCACCATTTGAGGGTAGATATGTTCCTGATATATATCTTACTTGGGAGTTAGAAACTGAACAACGATTTACATGTTTACAATATCCTGAGGAGAGACGAGTTGCTGCTGCTGTTTGTGCTTTCACTAGTTTTGCATGTGTATGGTGGTCTGAACATTGTAGATTATATCCTATTCCAACTACTTGGGCTGCTTTGAAAACTGCTATGCATACGCGTTGGGTTCCACCATATTATCAACGTGAATTGCTTCAAAAATAGCAGCGTTTAAGACAAGGAAAAATTCTGTACAAGAATATTATCAGGAATTACAAACTGGCATGATTAGATGTGGTATTGTTGAGGAGAATGAAGCTATGCTTGCACGTTTTCAGGGTGGATTAAATAGAGAGATTCAGACCATTCTAGACTATAAGGAGTATACTAACATCACTCGTTTATTCCATCTTTCTTGTAAAGCTGAACCTGAAGTGCAGGATCGACAAGCATTGGGGCGAACTAACTTTTCTGCAGGACGACCTTTATCATGGACACCACGTGCATCTTCTACTTCAACTGCACCAGCACCTCCATCCGGTGCCACCTCCAGCCGTGATACAAGAAAACAGGCACAACCACCATTATCTGCAAAGAGCGCACCTGCGGGGCCTACACAGCGTTCTTCTTCTTCCATGGCATCAACAGGGCACACAAGTGATATTATTTGTCGTCGTTGTAAGGGAGGAGGTCATTATGCGAGAGAATGCAAATCTCCGCGTGTGATGATTGCTACCGCGGATGGTGGATATGAGTCCGCTAGTGACTATGATGAGGAGACTTTGGCTCTTATTACACGTGAAGAACATGGTGGAGATGATTCTGATCATGAGACGCAATACATGGCTCCTGAAGACGCTGACAGGTATGAATGTTTAGTTGCTGAACGTGTTTTGAGTGTGCAGATCACACAAGCTGAGCAAAATCAGAGGCACAATTTGTTCCATACCAAGGGAGTTGTGAAGGAACATTCTGTGCGCGTCATCATAGACGGAGGGAGCTGCAACAACTTGGCTAGCATGGAGATGGTGGAGAAGCTTTCTCTCACCACAAGACCACATCCACATCCTTACTACATCCAATGGTTCAACAACAGCGGCAAGGTTAAGGTAACACGTACTGTTCGTGTGCATTTTAGTATCTCTACATATGCTGATTATGTTGATTGTGATGTGGTACCTATGCAAGCATGTTCCTTATTACTTGGTAGACCATGGCAATTTGATAAAAATTCTGTACACCATGGTAGAAACAATCACTATACTCTTGTGCATAAGGATAAAAATATTACTTTGCTTCCTATGACTCCTGATTCCATGTTGAAAGATGATATTAATAGAGCTAATAAAGCAAAACAGGAGACGAATAACAGTGAAAATCAGATTGTGGCACAAGAATTTGAGCAACAAATGAAGCCTAATAATAAACCATCTCGTATTGCTTCTGAAATTAAATTGAAAAGTGCATGTTTATTTGCCACCAAATCTGATATTGATGAGCTAGATTTCAGCAAATCTGTTTGCTATGCTTTTGTGTGCAAAGAGGCATTATTTTCATTCGAGGACGTGCCTTCCTCTTTGCCTCCTGCTGTCACTAACATTTTGCAGGAGTTCGCTGACGTCTTTCCACAAGACGTGCCACCGGGATTACCGCCTATTCGAGGGATTGAGCATCAGATTGACTTAATTCCCGGTGCTTCACTACCAAACCGTGCACCATACCGTACCAATCCAGAGGAGACGAAGGAGATTATGCGTCAAGTACAAGAGCTTCTCGACAAAGGTTATATACGCGAATCCCTTAGTCCTTGTGCTGTTCCTATTATTCTAGTGCCGAAAAAGGATGGTACATCACGTATGTGTGTTGATTGTAGAGGCATTAATAATATTACTATTCGTTATCGTCATCCTATTCCTAGGCTAGATGATATGCTTGATTTATTGAGTGGCTCTACAATATTCTCCAAAGTTGATTTACGTAGTGGATACCATCAAATTCGTATGAAATTGGGAGATGAATGGAAAACAGCATTCAAAACTAAGTTTGGATTATATGAGTGGTTAGTCATGCCTTTTGGGTTAACTAATGCACCTAGTACTTTCATGAGATTAATGAACGAAGTTTTACGTGCTTTCATTGGACGATTTGTGGTAGTTTACTTTGATGACATATTGATTTATAGCAGATCTTTGGAAGAACATTTGGAACATTTACATGTTGTTTTTATTGCTCTAGGTGATGCACATTTGTTTGGTAACCTTGGGAAGTGCACCTTTTGCACCGACCGAGTATCTTTTCTTGGCTATGTTGTTACTCCACAGGGAATTGAAGTTGATAAAGCCAAGATTGAAGCTATTGAGAGTTGGCCGCAACCCAAAACAGTCACACAAGTGAGGGGTTTTCTTGGCCTCGCTGGATTCTATAGGCGTTTTGTGAGAGATTTCAGCACCATTGCTGCACCTCTCAATGAGCTTACAAAGAAAGATGTGCCTTTTCTTTGGGGTACCGCACAGGAAGAAGCCTTCTCGGTATTGAAAGATAAGTTGACACATGCTCCTTTACTCCAACTTCCTGATTTTAATAAGACTTTTGAGCTTGAATGTGATGCTAGTGGAATTGGATTAGGCGGTGTGTTATTACAAGATGGCAAACCCGTTGCATACTTTTCTGAAAAATTAAGTGGGCCTAGTCTGAATTATTCTACTTATGATAAAGAATTATATGCTCTTGTTCGGACTTTAGAAACATGGCAACATTATTTATGGCCCAAAGAATTTGTTATACATTCTGATCATGAATCTTTGAAACATATTAAAAGTCAAGCTAAACTGAATCGTAGAAATGCTAAATGGGTTGAATTCATTGAGACTTTTCCTAATGTCATTAAACACAAGAAGGTAAAAGAAAATGTTATTGCTGATGCACTGTCTCGCCACTATACTATGCTTTCACAACTTGACTTCAAAATATTTGGTTTGGAGACCACCAAAGATCAATATGTGCATGATGCTGATTTTAAAGATGTAATGCAGAATTGTAAAGAAGGAAGAATGTGGAGCAAGTTCGTCGTTAACGATGGATTTGTGTTTCGTGCTAACAAGCTATGCATTCCAGCTAGCTCCGTTCGTCTTTTGTTGTTGCAGGAGGCGGATGGAGGAGGATTAATGGGACACTTTGGCGTGAAGAAGACGGAGGACGTACTTGCTACACATTTCTTTTGGCCAAAGATGAGACGGGATGTTGAGCGTTTTATTGCTCGATGCACTACATGTCAAAAAGCTAAGTCACGACTCAATCCTCATGGTTTATATATGCCTTTGCCTGTACCTAGTGTTCCTTGGGAGGATATATCTATGGACTTTGTTTTAGGTTTACCTCGAACAAAGAAGGGGATGGATAGCATATTTGTTGTCGTGGATAGATTCTCGAAAATGGCACACTTTATACCATGTCATAAAAGCGATGATGCTGTTAATGTTGCTGATTTGTTCTTTCGTGAAATTATTCGCTTGCATGCTGTGCCAAATACTATTGTTTCAGATCGTGATACTAAATTTCTTAGCCACTTTTGGAGATGTTTATGGGCTAAGTTGGGGACTAAACTGCTTTTTAGTACTACTTGTCACCCCCAAACTGATGGACAAACTGAAGTAGTCAATAGAACGTTGTCTACTATGCTTAGGGCTGTTTTGAAGAATAATAAGAAAATGTGGGAGGAATGCTTGCCTCATATTGAATTTTCTTATAATCGTTCATTGCATTCTACTACTAAGATGTGCCCTTTTGAAGTTGTGTATGGTTTCCTACCTCGTGCACCTATTGATTTGTTGCCTCTTCTATCTTCGGAGAAGGTTAATTTTGATGCTAAACAACGTGCTGAATTGATTTTAAAAATGCATGAGTTAACTAAGGAAAACATTGAGCGTATGAATGCTAAATATAAACTTGCTGGAGATAAGGGTAGAAAACATGTTGTGTTTGCACCTGGAGATCTTGTTTGGTTACATTTGCGTAAGGATAGATTTCCTGATTTGCGCAAATCAAAGCTAATGCCACGTGCTGATGGTCCCTTTAAGGTGTTAGAGAAAATAAATGATAATGCATATAAACTTGAGCTGCCTGCAGATTTTGGGTTAGTCCCACTTTTAACATTGCAGATTTGAAGCCTTATTTGGGTGAGGAAGATGAACTTCCGTCGAGGACGACTTCATTTCAAGAAGGGGAGGATGATGAGGACATCAATACAATTGTTACACCCACAGCCCCTGCTGCTATACATACTGGACCAATTACTAGAGCTCGTGCACGCCAACTAAATTACCAGGTACTTTCGTTTCTTGGTAATGATTCTAATGTTCATGGGAATATGATGCTGCCTAAATTGGATACATTTGTTTTGCTTACAAATGAAGGGCCTAGCTTGGAGAAGGATGAACATTGGAGCAAGAACAAGCATGGAGATGATGGCATGCGCAAGGGGAACAAGAACGGAGTTACAAGTGATGATTTCAGGACTTTGAAGCCACCATAATGGGTGCATGAAGCCTTGGACGAAATATACAAGATGCCACTTCATAAATTTCGTCCCGAGGCTATTTTAGGTGCTGCGTCACCTTATTATTGGGCCAGGCCCATGTAATTTCGAAATACATAAGTATAGGCTATTTTTAGAGTCCGTATGTGTGGGGAAACAAGAGATAGGGTTGATTTCGGACCCCTCCACCAAGGGCCACGAAATTCCCCCCTCTTTCTCCATATATACAGCCCTTAGGGCATCGTTTAGACTTTGGGGTTTTGTTTAGATTAAAAGTTCGCCATAGCTGCAACTTCGCGCACTTCGTTTGTGTTCAACGACCAGACAAAGGCGTCACAGAACCCCACCTTGATCAATAAAGCTTTCATCTTATATTCGCAATATCCAGATTGCAATCTTAGTTTCTTGCTTGTTCTTCGTTTGCTCGCAGGAAATAGACCCTCGTGGTCAGGTTGATCGTGCTCCAGCGTGGTCAATAACCTCTCGTAGTTGGTTTAGCGATTGCTAAGGCGCGACGTCCTCGCACGTTCGTAGTCGGATCGTCAAAGTCGACTTCCACCAAAGCGATATCCATCATCTCATCGAAAGACGGGACACCTTTGCCTCTATCAATGTCATTAAACACAAGAAGGGAAAAGAAAATGTTATTGCTGATGCATTGTCTCGTCGCTATACTATGCTTTCACAACTTGACTTCAAAATCTTTGGTTTGGAGACCATCAAAGATCAATATGTGCATGATGCTGATTTTAAATATGTAATGCAGAATTGTAAAGAAGGAAGAATGTGGAACAAGTTCGTCGTTAACGATGGATTTGTGTTTCGTGCTAACAAGCTATGCATTCCAGCTAGCTCTGTTCGTCTATTGTTGTTGCAGGAGGCGCATGGAGGAGGATTAATGGGACACTTTGGCGTGAAGAAGACGGAGGACGTACTTGCTACACATTTCTTTTGGCCAAAGATGAGACGGGATGTTGAGCGTTTTATTGCTCGCTGCACTACATGTCAAAAAGCTAAGTCACGACTCAATCCTCATGGTTTATATATGCCTTTGCCTGTACCTAGTGTTCCTTGGGAGGATATATCTATGGACTTTGTTTTAGGTTTACCTCGAACAAAGAAGGGGAGGGATAGCATATTTGTTGTCGTGGATAGATTCTCGAAAATGGCACACTTTATACCATGTCATAAAAGCGATGATGCTGTTAATGTTGCTGATTTGTTCTTTCGTGAAATTATTCGCTTGCATGCTGTGCCAAATACTATTGTTTCAGATCGTGATACTAAATTTCTTAGCCACTTTTGGAGATGTTTATGGGCTAAGTTGGGGACTAAACTGCTTTTTAGTACTACTTGTCACCCCCAAACTGATGGACAAACTGAAGTAGTCAATAGAACGTTGTCTACTATGCTTAGGGCTGTTTTGAAGAATAATAAGAAAATGTGGGAGGAATGCTTGCCTCATATTGAATTTTCTTATAATCGTTCATTGCATTCTACTACTAAGATGTGCCATTTTGAAGTTGTGTATGGTTTCCTACCTCGTGCACCTATTGATTTGCTGCCTCTTCCATCTTTGAGAAGGTTAATTTTGATGCTAAACAACGTGGTGAATTGATTTTAAAAATGCATGAGTTAACTAAGGAAAACATTGAGCGGATGAATGCTAAATAAAAACTTGCTGGAGATAAGGGTAGAAAACATGTTGTGTTTGCACCTGGAGATCTTGTTTTGTTACATTTGCGTAAGGATAGATTTCCTGATTTGCGCAAATCAAAGCTAATGCCACGTGCTGATGGTCCCTTTAAGGTGTTAGAGAAAATAAATGATAATGCATATAAACTTGAGCTGCCTGCAGATTTTGGGGTTAGTCCCACTTTTAACATTGCAGATTTGAAGCCTTATTTGGGTGAGGAAGATGAGTTTCCGCCGAGGACGACTTCATTTCAAGAAGGGGAGGATGATGAGGACATCAATACCATTGTTACACCCACAGCCCCTACTGCTACATATACGGGACCAATTACTAGAGCTCGCGCACGCCAATTAAATTATCAGGTACTTTCGTTTCTTGGTAATGATTCTAATGTTCATGAGAATATGATGCTGCCTAAATTGGATACATTTGTTTTGCTTACAAATGAAGGGCCTAGCTTGGAGAAGGATGAACATTGGAGCAAGAACAAGCATGGAGATGATGCCATACGCAAGGGGAACAAGAACGGAGTTACAAGTGATGATTTCAGGACTTTGAAGCCACCATAATGGGTGCATGAAGCCTTGGACGAAATATACAAGATGCTACTTCATAAATTTCGTCCCGAGGCTATTATAGGTGTTGCGTCACCTTTTTTATTGGGCCAGGCCCATGTAATTTCGAAATACATAAGTATAGGCTATTTTTAGAGTCCGTATGTGTGGGGAAACAAGAGATAGGGTTGATTTCGGACCCCTCCACCAAGGGCCACGAAATTCCCCCTCTCTTCCTCCATATATACAGCCCTTAGGGCACTGTTTAGACTTTGGGTTTTGTTTAGATTAAAAGTTCGCCATAGCTGCAACTTCGCGTACTTCGTTTGTGTTCAACGGCCAGACAAAGGCGTCACAGAACCCCACCTTGATCAATAAAGCTTTCATCTTATATTCGCAATATCCCGATTGCAATCTTAGTTTCTTGCTTGTTCTTCGTTTGCTCGCAGGAAACAGACCCTCGTGGTCAGGTTGATCGTGCTCCGGCGTGGTCAATAACCTCTCGGAGTTGGTTTAGCGATTGCTAAGGCGCGACGTCCTCGCACGTTCGTAGTCGGATCGTCAAAGTCGACTTCCACCAAAGCGATATCCATCATCTCATCGAAAGACGGGACGCCTTTGCCTATATCAATTCTGCTGGAACGTCAGATTGTTTCGTCCGTAACTCAACGCTCCGGACGAATTTGAAGGTGAATCCAATTGGGTTGGAAAGAGCACGAAATCTAGTTTCCAACAAAAAAAATCACCCAATTCGGAGTCCGTATGAAAACGTTGTTGCTGCTTTGAGTCAGGTAGGTCTGTGCAGTCCGAATTTGAATCCAGAACGTGAGAGACTTGGACTCTATCTTCTCTTGGCCCAAAGGTGACGTGAGAGGACTTTTTGAACACAACCTAAACTTCTCCTTTTCCCTTATCTTCATATGTGGATTGTACAAATGTCCCATACACCTGCAATTAGACAAAACACAAAAATGTGTGAAGTATTTTTGTTCTGGATAACATAAATAGATTATTGAATAGCTTGCATTAGAAATCACCTGACAAATATGCATGTATGCAATATTTTTGGTCGTATCCAAGATAGTCATGTCCTCATCATGGCGTACTTGAAGTCATCTTGCACTTGACGTTCCGCCTTGGTTGCTTGATGCACGAGCTCAATGAGGTTGGAATATGATAGAGGCTAAGGTGTCCCGTCTTTCGATGAGATGATGGATATCGCTTTGGTAGAAGTCGACTTTGACGATCCGACTACGAACGTGTGAGGATGTCGCGCCTTAGCAATCGCTAAACCAACTCCGAGAGGTTATTGACCACGCCGGAGCACGATCAACCTGACCACGAGGGTCTGTTTCCTGCGAGCAAACGAAGAACAAGCAAGAAACTAAGATTGCAATCTGGATATTGCGAATATAAGATGAAAGCTTTATTGATCAAGGTGGGGTTCTTTGACGCCTTTGTCTGGTCGTTGAACACAAACGAAGTACGTGAAGTTGCAGCTATGGCGAACTTTAATCTAAACAAAACCCAAAGTCTAAACGGTGCCCTAAGGGCTGTATATATGGAGGAAGAGAGGGGGAATTTCGTGGCCCTTGGTGAAGGGGTCCGAAATCAACCCTATCTCTTGTTTCTCCACACATACGGACTCTAGAAATAGCCTATACTTATGTATTTCGAAATTACATGGGCCTGGCCCAATAAAAAGGTGACGCAGCACCTATAATAGCCTCTGGACGAAATTTATGAAGTGACATCTTGTATATTTCATCCAAGGCTTCATGCACTCGTTATGGTGGCTTCAAAGACCTGAAATCATCACTTGTAACTATGTTCTTGTTCCCCTTGCGCATGCCATCATCTCCATGCTTGTTCTTGCACCAATGTTCATCCTTCTCCAAGCTAGGCCCTTCATTTGTAAGCAAAACAAATGTATCCAATTTAGGCAGCATCATATTCTCATGAACGTTAGAATCATTACCAAGAAACGAAAGTACCTGGTAATTTAGTTGGCGTGCGCGAGCTCTAGTAATTGGTCCAGTATGTATAGCAGCAGGGGCTGTGGGTGTAACAATGGTATTGATGTCCTCATCATCCTCCCCTTCTTGAAATGAAGTCGTCCTCGACGGAAGCTCATCTTCCTCACCCAAATAAGGCTTCAAATCTGCAATGTTAAAAGTGGGACTAACCCCAAAATTTGCAGGCAGCTCAAGTTTATATGCATTATCATTTATTTTCTCTAACACCTTAAAGGGACCATCAGCCCGTGGCATGAGCTTTGATTTGCGCAAATCAGGAAATCTATCCTTACGCAAATGTAACCAAACAAGATCTCCAGGTGCAAACACAACATGTTTTCTACCCTTATCTCCAGCAAGTTTATATTTGGCATTCATACGCTCAATGTTTTCCTTAGTTAACTCATGCATTTTTAAAATCAATTCAGCACGTTGTTTAGCATCAAAATTAACCTTCTCCGGAGATGGAAGAGGCAACAAATCAATAGGTGCACGAGGTAGGAAACCATACACAACTTCAAAAGGGCACATCTTAGTAGTAGAATGCAATGAACGATTATAAGCAAATTCAATATGAGGCAAGCATTCCTCCCACATTTTCTTATTACTCTTCAAAACAGCCCTAAGCATAGTAGACAATGTTCTATTGACTACTTCAGTTTGGCCATCAGTTTGGGGGTGACAAGTAGTACTAAAAAGCAGTTTAGTCCCCAACTTAGCCCATAAACATCTCCAAAAGTGGCTAAGAAATTTAGTATCACGATCTGAAACAATAGTATTTGGCACACCATGCAAGCGAATAATTTCACGAAAGAACAAATCAGCAACATTAACAGCATCATCGCTTTTATGACATGGTATAAAGTGTGCCATTTTCGAGAATCTATCCACGACAACAAATATGCTATCCCTCCCCTTCTTTGTCCGAGGTAAACCTAAAACAAAGTCCATAGATATATCCTCCCAAGGAACACTAGGTACAGGCAAAGGCATATATAAACCATGAGGATTGAGTCGTGACTTAGCTTTTTGACATGTAGTGCATCGAGCAATAAAACGCTCAACATCCCGTCTCATCTTTGGCCAAAAGAAATGTGTAGCAAGTACGTCCTCCGTCTTCTTCACGCCAAAGTGTCCCATTAATCCTCCTCCATGCGCCTCCTGCAACAACAAAAGACGAACGGAGCTAGCTGGAATGCATAGCTTGTTAGCACGAAACACAAATCCATCGTTAACGACAAACTTGTTCCACATTCGTCCTTTCTGCATTACATCTTTAAAATCAGCATCATGCACATATTGATCTTTGATGGTCTCCAAACCAAATATTTTGAAGTCAAGTTGTGAAAGCATAGTATAGCGACGAGACAATGCATCAGCAATAACATTTTCTTTTCCCTTCTTGTGTTTAATGACATAAGGGAAAGTCTCAATGAATTCAACCCATTTAGCATGTCTACGATTCAGTTTAGCTTGACTTTTAATATGTTTCAAAGATTCATGATCAGAATGTATAACAAATTCTTTGGGCCATAAATAATGTTGCCATGTTTCTAAAGTCCGAACAAGAGCATATAATTCTTTATCATAAGTAGAATAATTCAGACTAGGCCCACTCAATTTTTCAGAAAAGTATGCAACAGGTTTGCCATCTTGTAATAACACACCTCCTAATCCAATTCCACTAGCATCACATTCAAGCTCAAAAGTCTTATTAAAATCAGGAAGTTGGAGTAAAGGAGCATGTGTCAACTTATCTTTCAATACCGAGAAGGCTTCTTCCTGTGCGGTACCCCAAAGAAAAGGTACATCTTTCTTTGTAAGCTCATTGAGAGGTGCAGCAATGGTGCTGAAATCTCTCACAAAACGCCTATAGAATCCAGCAAGGCCAAGAAAACTCCTCACTTGTGTGACCGTTTTGGGCTGCGGCCAACTCTCAATAGCTTCAATCTTGGCTTTATCAACTTCAATTCCCTATGGAGTAACAACATAGCCAAGAAAAGATACTCGGTCGGTGCAAAAGGTGCACTTTCCAAGGTTACCAAACAAACGTGCATCACGTAGAGCAATAAAAACAACACGTAAATGTTCCAAATGTTCTTCCAAAGATCTGCTATAAACCAATATGTCATCAAAGTAAACTACCACAAATCGTCCAATGAAAGCACGTAAAACTTCGTTCATTGATCTCATGAAAGTACTAGGTGCATTAGTTAACCTAAAAGGCATGACTAACCACTCATATAATCCAAACTTAGTTTTAAATGCTGTTTTCCATTCATCTCCCAATTTCATACGAATTTGATGGTATCCACTACGCAAATCAACTTTGGAGAATATTGTAGAGCCACTCAATTCATCAAGCATATCATCTAGCCTAGGAATAGGATGACGATAACGAATAGTAATATTATTAATGCCTCTACAATCAACACACATACGCGATGTACCATCCTTTTTTGGCACTAGAATAATAGTAACAGCACAAGAACTAAGGAATTCGCGTATATAACCTTTGTCGAGAAGCTCTCGTACTTGACGCATAATCTCCTTCGTCTCCTCTGGATTGGTACGGTATGACGCACGGTTTGGCAGTGAAGCACGTCTTGTGGAAAGATGTCAGCGAACTCCTGCAAAATGTTAGTGATAGCAGGAGGCAAAGAGGAAGGCACGTCGAATGAAAATAATGCCTCTTTGCACACAAAAGCATAGCAAACAGATTTGCTGAAATCTAGCTCATCAATATCAGATTTGGTGGCAAATAAACATGCACTTTTCAATTTAATTTCAGAAGCAACACTAGATGGTTTATTATTAGGCTGCATTTGTTGCTCAAATTCTTTTGCCACAATCTGATTTTCACTCTTATTCTTCTCCTGTTTTGCTTTATTAGCTCTATTAATATCATCTTTCAAAATGGAATCAGGAGTCATAGGAAGCAAAGTAATATTTTTATCCTTATGAACAAGAGTATAGTGATTGTTTCTACCATGGTGTACAGAATTTTTATCAAATTGCCATGGTCTACCAAGTAATAAGGAACATGCTTGCATAGGTACCACATCACAATCAACATAATCAGCATATGTAGAGATACTAAAATGCACACGAACAGTACGTGTTACCTTAACCTTGCCGCTGTTGTTGAACCATTAGATGTAGTAAGGATGTGGATGTGGTCTTGTGGTGAGAGAAAGCTTCTCCACCATCTCCATGCTAGCCAAGTTGTTGCAGCTCCCTCCGTCTATGATGACGCGCACAGAACGTTCCTTCACAACTCCCTTGGTATGGAACAAATTGTGCCTCTGATTTTGCTCAGCTTGTGTGACCTGCACACTCAAAACACGTTGAGCAACTAAACATTCATACCTGTCAGCGTCTTCAGGAGCCATGTATTGCGTCTCATGATCAGAATCATCTCCACCATGTTCTTCACGTGTAATAAGAGCCAAAGTCTCCTCATCATAGTCACTAGCGGACTCATATCCACCATCCGCGGTAGCAATCATCACACGCGGAGATTTGCATTCTCTCGCATAATGACCTCCTCCCTTACAACGACGACAAATAATATCACTTGTGTGCCCTGTTGATGCTATGGAAGAAGAAGAACGTTGTGCAGGCCCCGTAGGTGCGCTCTTGGCAGATAATGGTGGTTGTGCCTGTTTTCTTGTATCACGGCTGGAGGTGGCACCTGATGGAGGTGCTGGTGCAGTTGAAGTAGAAGATGCACGTGGTGTCCATGATGAAGGTCGGCCTGCTGAAAAGTTAGTTTGCCCCAATGCTTGTCGATCCTGCACTTCACGTTCAGCTTTACAAGCAAGATGGAATAAACGAGTGATATTACTATACTCCTTATAGTCTAGAATGGTCTGAATCTCTTTATTTAATCCACCCAGAAAACGTGCAAGCATAGCTTCATTCTCCTCAACAATACCACATCTAATCATGCTAGTTTGTAATTCCTGATAATATTCTTCTACAGAATTTTTCCCTTGTCTTAAATGCTGTAATTTTTGAAGCAATTCACGTTGAAAATATGGTGGAACCCAACGAGTACGCATAGCAGTTTTCAAAGCAGCCCAAGTAGTTGGAATAGGATATAATCTACAATGTTCAGACCACCATACACATGCAAAACTAGTGAAAGCACAAACAGCAGCAGCAACCCGTCTCTCCTCGGGATATTGTAAACATGTAAAACGTTGTTCAGTTTCTAACTCCCAAGTAAGATATATATCTGGAACATATCTACCCTCAAATGTTGGAATATTCAATTTCAGGTTAGGAATATGGACATCATCTCATACTTGAGGTGGAGGTGCAGGCCTACCATTACGCATATATACCTGAGGTCGACCTGCTGGTGGTGGTGCAGGTGGTTGCACGTAGTGCTGATTTTGATCAACCTCATCCTCATAATCGCCCACATACTCATCATCCTCCTGGGTACCAGCAGCAGCAATAGCAGGAGCCAAAGAAGCATCAACAACATGAACAGCAGCACCAGAAGTTTGGCCATCCTCAATAGGAACACACTTCGCTCGTCCATACTGATTCGGAAGGATGCGTTGTTGTTGTTGTTGGAGAGGTGCGTTAGGTGCAGCGGGTGGTGGTGGTGGAAGACGCGCGAGCAATTCATTAAACTTGTTATCGAGCTTTGTTTCGAACGTCTTCTCCATGCCATCTATCTTCTCCATGGCCTCTTCAAATCTGTTTAGCACATCTTGCACCTGTCCACTCATCATTTGCTGAAATTTATCATGTAGTTGTTTGTTCGTCAGGTTCTCCCAATCAGTCTCATCGGCTTGTGATCCTACCATGGTTAGCAGCAAATAGAAACACACAAGAATATGATCCTACAGACTACTAAGAAGTGGTGGTGGGTGTCACAAATCCGTCAAGCAAATCTCAAATTCTTACCAGTTCTTACCCAGCAGCAGGCGGTGATCGGCAACCGTTGTCGTCAAAAACTCTCAAAGCTTGGATAGAGCGATTACCAGGGAGAGTCAAACGCACGACGTAGATGTATATGGAGCTGGGAAGGCTTATAATATGGTCGCAAAAAGGGTCAGCAATAATCAATTCAGAGATGCAAAGTTGAATAAACGCTCAACGACGGTACTGTGCTGGTCCTAGGCTAGACTGTGCTAGAGACGCGAGCCTAGAACACCAACAAAATCACGGCGCGACACGTAAACAAGGAAAAAACACACTCTGGATTTTTTTTTCGCTCTTTTTTTTTTGCGCTGCTTTTTTTTGCGCTGTTTTTTTTGTGAAAAATCACTATAATGGCGAGTGTCTCAAAACTCTTGCTAGCTCAAACTGACAGGATGGGCACGAAATTTTTCGACAAATTTTTTTTTTCGACTGCCCGGACCCAAAAACTGGAAACGGGTCAAAAAAAACTTTCTATAACGGCGACTGTCTGAAAATGCTTAGAAACACCTAAAAATAGGATAGCCAGATTTTTTTTTTCCGAAACCTACTTGATAGAGGCGGGGGTGTCCCGATCTTTCGATGAGATGGTAACTATCGATTTGGTGGAGACGACTTTGACGATCCGACTACAAACGTGCACGATGTTGCGCCTTAGCAATCGCTAAACCAATCTCCAGAGGTTATTGACCACGCCTGATGAGCACATCAATACAATTGTTACACCCACAGCCCCTGCTGCTATACATACCGGACCAATTACTAGAGCTCGTGCACGCCAACTAAATTACCAGGTACTTTCGTTTCTTGGTAATGATTCTAATGTTGATGAGAATAATGCTGCCTAAATTGGATACATTTGTTTTGCTTAAAAATGAAGGACCTAGCTTGGAGAAGGATGAACATTGGAGCAAGAACAAGCATGGAGATGATGGCATGCGCAAGGGGAACAAGAACGGAGTTACAAGTGATGATTTCAGGACTTTGAAGCCACCATAATGGGTGCATGAAGCCTTGGACGAAATATACAAGATGCCACTTCATAAATTTCGTCCCGAGGCTATTTTAGGTGCTGCGTCACCTTATTATTGGGCCAGGCCCATGTAATTTCGAAATACATAAGTATAGGCTATTTTTAGAGTCCGTATGTGTGGGGAAACAAGAGATAGGGTTGATTTCGGACCCCTCCACCAAGGGCCACGAAATTCCCCCCTCTTCCTCCATATATACAGCCCTTAGGGCATCGTTTAGACTTTGGGTTTTGTTTAGATTAATAGTTCGCCATAGCTCCAACTTCGCGTACTTCGTTTGTGTTCAACGACCAGACAAAGGCGTCACAGAACCCCACCTTGATCAATAAAGCTTTCATCTTATATTCGCAATATCCAGATTGCAATCTCAGTTTCTTGCTTGTTCTTCGTTTGCTCGCAGGAAACAGACCCTCGTGGTCAGGTTGATCGTGCTCCGGCGTGGTCAATAACCTCTCGGAGTTGGTTTAGCGATTGCTAAGGCGCGACGTCCTCGCACGTTCGTAGTCGGATCGTCAAAGTCGACTTCCACCAAAGCGAAATCCATCATCTCATCGAAAGACGGGACACCTCCGCCTCTATCAAGTGGTATCAAATTTCCAGGTTGCTCGGTGAGATTTTACAGTTTTTCGTAGTTTAGATCGAGTCTGTTCTTCATACCTACAGTCCACGAAAAAGCCACAAAAAAAAAATTTAGGGTTAGTTCATCATATCTGAACCAATCTGAGCCTTTGCATAATCTTTTTAGGGTTTTGCTTTGTTGAATTTGCGGTTGCATCATCGGTCTAGTTGCTGGTCTTAGAGTCTAGTCTTTTAGAGTTTCGAGTTCTGGTCATAAGTTGTCACGCCGCCGCCGCACCATCATCATCGCCCCTGCCATCTACCACCACCGCTCCGAATCCGTATCCATATACCACCACCAATCCGTGCCCATATACCACCACCAATCCATATCCATATACTACCACCGCTACCACCACCGCTGCCATATACCACCACCATATATCCACCACCAATCCGAGTTCCTTGCTTATTAGGTTTGTTTTCGGGATCCATCCAGATTCCGATTCGTGTTTCCTTGCTGGAGTCGGGTAGCCACGCTCCGTTTAGGCCCAAAATTTTTCGAAAACGCATTTTTCGAAAAAAATTCTGGCTATCCTATTTTTAGGTGTTTCTGAGTGTTTTGAGACAGGTGCCATTATAGGAAGTTTTTTTTGACCCGTTTCCAGTTTTTGGGTCCGGGCAGTCGAAAAAAAAAATTGGTCGAAAAATTTCGTGCCCATCCTGTCAGTTTGAGCTAGCAAGAGTTTTGAGACACTCGCCATTATAGTGATTTTTCGCAAAAAAAAAAAGCAGCGCAAAAAAAAAGAGCGCAAAAAAAAGAGCGAAAAAAAAATTCAGAGTGTGCTTTTCCCTTGTTTACGTGCCGCGCCGTGATTTTGTTGGTGTTCTAGGCTCGCGTCTCTAGCACAGTCTAGCCTAGGACCAGCACAGTACCGTCGTTGAGCGTTTATTCAACTTTGCATCTCTGAATTGATTATTGCTGACCCTTTTTGCTACCATAGTATAAGCCTTCCCAGCTCCACATACATCTACGTCGTGCGTTTGACTCTCCCTGGTAATCGCTCTATCCAAGCTTTGAGA
Organism: Triticum dicoccoides; assembly: GCF_002162155.2. Classification (NCBI taxonomy): domain Eukaryota; kingdom Viridiplantae; phylum Streptophyta; class Magnoliopsida; order Poales; family Poaceae; genus Triticum; species Triticum dicoccoides. The sequence goes on from NW_021263775.1 coordinate 187,637, forward strand.
GTTTTTGACTACAACGGTTGCCGATCACCGCCTGCTGCTGGGTAAGAACTGGTAAGAATTTGAGATTTGCTTGACGGATTTGTGACACCCACCACCACCACTTGTTCGTAGTCTGTAGGATCATATTCTTGTGTGTTTCTATTGCTGCTAACCATGCCAGGATCACAAGCCGACGAGATTGACTGGGAGAATTTATCGAACAAGAAGCTTCATGATAAGTTTCAGCAAATGATGACTGAACAGGTGCAAGATGTGCTGAACAATTTTGAAGAGGCCATGGAGAAGATCACTGGCCTTGAGAAGACGTTCGAAACAAAGCTCGATAACAAGTTTAATGAATTGCTCGCGCGTCTTCCACCACCACCACCCGCTGCACCTAACGCACCTCTCCAACAACAACAACAACGACTACCTCCACGTCGCGAAGCAGACCTCCGCCGAGCAAGCCGTGTTCCTCTTGCGTTTGGCCAAACTGTTGGTGCTGCTGTTGATACTTCTGTGGCTCCTGCTGCTGATGCGGAGGAGGATGATTATGTGGGAGATTATGAGGATGAGGTTGATCAAAATCAACACTACGTGCAGCCACCTGTACCACCACCAGCAGGTCGACCTCAGGTATATATTCGTAATGGTAGGCCTGCACCACCACCTCAGGATCGACAAGCATTGGGGCGAACTAACTTTTCTGCAGGCCGACCTTCATCATGGACACCACGTGCATCTTCTACTTCAACAGCACCAGCACCTCCATCCGGTGCCACCTCCAGCCGTGATACAAGAAAACAGGCACAACCACCATTATCTGCCAAGAGCGCACCTGCGGGGCCTGCACAGCGTTCTTCTTCTTCCATGGCATCAACAGGGCACACAAGTGATATTATTTGTCGTCGTTGTAAGGGAGGAGGTCATTATGCGAGGGAATGCAAATCTCCGCGTGTGATGATTGCTACCGCGGATGGTGGATATGAGTCCGCTAGTGACTATGATGAGGAGACATTGGCTCTTATTACACGTGAAGAACATGGTGGAGATGATTCTGATCATGAGACGCAATACATGGCTCCTGAAGACGTTGATAGGTATGAATGTTTAGTTGCTCAACGTGTTTTGAGTGTGCAGGTCACACAAGCTGAGCAAAATCAGAGGCACAATTTGTTCCATACCAAGGGAGTTGTGAAGGAACGTTCTGTGCGCGTCATAATAGACGGAGGGAGCTGCAACAACTTGGCTAGCATGGAGATGGTGGAGAAGCTTTCTCTCACCACAAGACCACATCCACATCCTTACTACATCCAATGGTTCAACAACAGCGGCAAGGTTAAGGTAACACGTACTGTTCGTGTGCATTTTAGTATATCTACATATGCTGATTATGTTGATTGTGATGTGGTACCTATGCAAGCATGTTCCTTATTACTTGGTAGACCATGGCAATTTGATAAAAATTCTGTACACCATGGTAGAAACAATCACTATACTCTTGTTCATAAGGATAAAAATATTACTTTGCTTCCTATGACTCCTGATTCCATTTTGAAAGATGATATTAATAGAGCTAATAAAGCAAAACAGGAGACGAATAAGAGTGAAAATCAGATTGTGGCAAAAGAATTTGAGCAACAAATGAAGCCTAATAATATACCATCTAGTGTTGCTTCTGAAATTAAATTGAAAAGTGCATGTTTATTTGCCACCAAATCTGATATTGATGAGCTAGATTTCAGCAAATCTGTTTGCTATGCTTTTGTGTGCAAAGAGGCATTATTTTCATTCGAGGACGTGCCTTCCTCTTTGCCTCCTGCTGTCACTAACATTTTGCAGGAGTTCGCTGACGTCTTTCCACAAGACGTGCCACCGGGATTACCGCCTATTCGAGGGATTGAGCATCAGATTGACTTAATTCCCGGTGCTTCACTGCCAAACCGTGCACCATACCGTACCAATCCAGAGGAGACGAAGGAGATTATGCGTCAAGTACAAGAGCTTCTCGACAAAGGTTATATACGCGAATCCCTTAGTCCTTGTGCTGTTCCTATTATTCTTGTGCCGAAAGAGGATGGTACATCATGTATGTGTGTTGATTGTAGAGGCATTAATAATATTACTATTCGTTATCGTCATCCTATTCCTAGGCTAGATGATATGCTTGATGAATTGAGTGGCTCTACAATATTCTCCAAAGTTGATTTGCGTAGTGGATACCATCAAATTCGTATGAAATTGGGAGATGAATGGAAAACAGCATTCAAAACTAAGTTTGGATTATATGAGTGGTTAGTCATGCCTTTTGGGTTAACTAATGCACCTAGTACTTTCATGAGATTAATGAACGAAGTTTTACGTGCTTTCGTTGGACGATTTGTGGTAGTTTACTTTGATGACATATTGATTTATAGCAGATCTTTGGAAGAACATTTGGAACATTTACGTGCTGTTTTTATTGCTCTACGTGATGCACGTTTGTTTGGTAACCTTGGGAAGTGCACCTTTTGCACCGACCGAGTATCTTTTCTTGGCTATGTTGTTACTCCACAGGGAATTGAAGTTGATAAAGCCAAGATTGAAGCTATTGAGAGTTGGCCGCAGCCCAAAACGGTCACACAAGTGAGGAGTTTTCTTGGCCTCCCTGGATTCTATAGGCGTTTTGTGAGAGATTTCAGCACCATTGCTGCACCTCTCAATGAGCTTACAAAGAAAGATGTGCCTTTTCTTTGGGGTACCGCACAGGAAGAAGCCTTCACGGTATTGAAAGATAAGTTGACACATGCTCCTTTACTCCAACTTCCTGATTTTAATAAGACTTTTGAGCTTGAATGTGATGCTAGTGGAATTGGATTAGGAGGTGTGTTATTACAAGATGGCAAACCTGTTGCATACTTTTCTGAAAAATTGAGTGGGCCTAGTCTGAATTATTCTACTTATGATAAAGAATTATATGCTCTTGTTCGGACTTTAGAAACATGGCAACATTATTTATGGCCCAAAGAATTTGTTATACATTCTGATCATGAATCTTTGAAACATATTAAAAGTCAAGCTAAACTGAATCGTAGACATGCTAAATGGGTTGATGATAGAGGCAAAGGTGTCCCGTCTTTCGATGAGATGGTGGATTTCGCTTTCGTGGAAGTCGACTTTGATGATCCGACTACGAACGTGCGAGGACGTCGCGCCTTAGCAATCGCTAAACCAACTCCGAGAGGTTATTGACCACGCCGGAGCACGATCAACCTGACCACGAGGGTCTGTTTCCTGCGAGCAAACGAAGAACAAGCAAGAAACTAAGATTGCAATCTGGATATTGCGAATATAAGATGAAAGCTTTATTGATCAAGGTGGGGTTCTGTGACGCCTTTGTCTGGTCGTTGAACACAAACGAAGTACGCGAAGTTGCAGCTATGGCGAACTTTTAATCTAAACAAAACCCAAAGTCTAAACGATGCCCTAAGGGCTGTATATATGGAGGAAGAGGGGGGGAATTTCGTGGCCCTTGGTGGAGGGGTCCGAAATCAACCCTATCTCTTGTTTCCCCACACACACGGACTCTAAAAATAGCCTATACTTATGTATTTCGAAATTACATGGGCCTGGCCCAATAATAAGGTGACGCAGCACCTAAAATAGCCTCGGGACGAAATTTATGAAGTGGCATCTTGTATATTTCGTCCAAGGCTTCATGCACCCATTATGGTGGCTTCAAAGTCCTGAAATCATCACTTGTAACTCCGTTCTTGTTCCCCTTGCGCATGCCATCATCTCCATGCTTGTTCTTGCTCCAATGTTCATCCTTCTCCAAGCTAGGCCCTTCATTTGTAAGCAAAACAAATGTATCCAATTTAGGCAGCATCATATTCTCATGAACATTAGAATCATTACCAAGAAACAAAAGTACCTGGTAATTTAGTTGGCGTGCACGAGCTCTAGTAATTGGTCCAGTATGTATAGCAGCAGGGGCTGTGGGTGTAACAATTGTATTGATGTCCTCATCACTTTGCATCTCTGAATTGATTATTGCTGACCCTTTTTGCTACCATATTATAAGCCTTCCCAGCTCCACATACATCTACATCGTGCGTTTGACTCTCCCTGGTAATCGCTCTATCCAAGCTTTGAGAGTTTTGACTACAACGGTTGCCGATCACCGCCTGTTGCTGGGTAAGAACTGGTAAGAATTTGAGTTTTGCTTGACGGATTTGTGACACCCACCACCACCACTTGTTCGTAGTCTGTAGGATCATATTCTTGTGTGTTTCTATTGCTGCTAACCATGCCAGGATCACAAGCCGACGAGATTGACTGGGAGAATTTATCGAACAAGGAGCTTCATGATAAGTTTCAGCAAATGATGACTGAACAGGTGCAAGATGTGCTGAACAATTTTGAAGAGGCCATGGAGAAGATCACTGGCCTTGAGAAGACGTTCGAAACAAAGCTCGATAACAGATTTAATGAATTGCTCGCGCGTCTTCCACCACCACCACCCGCTGCACCTAACGCACCTCTCCAACAACAACAACAACGACTACCTCCACGTCGTGAAATAGACCTTCGCCGAGCGAGCCGTGTTCCTCTTGCGTTTGGCCAAACTGTTGGTGCTGCTGTTGATACTTATGTGGCTCCTGCTACTGCTGTTGCTGGTACCCAGGAGGATGATGAGTATGCGGGCAATTATGAGGATGAGGTTGATCAAAATCAGATCTACGAGCAGCCACCAGCACCACCACCAGCAGGTCGACCTCAGGTATATATTCGTAATGGTAGGCATGCACCACCACCTCAGGTACGAGATGATGTCCATATTCCTAAACTGAAATTGAATATTCCACCATTTGAGGGTAGATATGTTCCTGATATATATCTTACTTGGGAGTTAGAAACTGAACAATGATTTACATGTTTACAATATCCTGAGGAGAGACGAGTTGCTGCTGCTGTTTGTGCTTTCACTAGTTTTGCATGTGTATGGTGGTCTGAACATTGTAGATTATATCCTATTCCAACTACTTGGGCTGCTTTGAAAACTGCTATGCGTACGCGTTGGGTTCCACCATATTATCAATGTGAATTGCTTCAAAAATTGCAGCGTTTAAGACAAGGAAAAAATTCTGTAGAAGAATATTATCAGGAATTACAAACTGGCATGATTAGATGTGGTATTGTTGAGGAGAATGAAGCTATGCTTGCATGTTTTCTGGGTGGATTAAATAGAGAGATTCAGACCATTCTAGACTATAAGGAGTATACTAATATCACTCGTTTATTCCATCTTGCTTGTAAAGCTGAACGTGAAGTGCAGGATCGACAAGCATTGGGGCGAACTAACTTTTCTGCAGGCCGACCTTCGTCATGGACACCACGTGCATCTTCTACTTCAACTGCACCAGCACCTTCATCAGGTGCCACCTCCAGCCGTGATACAAGAAAACAGGCACAACCACCATTATCTGCCAAGAGCGCACCTGCGGGGCCTACACAGCGTTCTTCTTCTTCCATAGCATCAACAGGGCACACAAGTGATATTATTTGTCGTCGTTGTAAGGGAGGAGGTCATTATGCGAGAGAATGCAAATCTCCGCGTGTGATGATTGCTACCGCGGATGGTGGATATCAGTCCGCTAGTGACTATGATGAGGAGACTTTGGCTCTTATTACACGTGAAGAACATGGTGGAGATGATTCTGATAATGAGACGCAATACATGGCTCCTGAAGACGCTGACAGGTATGAATGTTTAGTTGCTCAACGTGTTTTGAGTGTGCAGATCACACAAGCTGAGCAAAATCAGAGGCACAATTTTTCCATACCAAGGGAGTTGTGAAGGAACGTTCTGTGCGCGTCATCATAGACGGAGGGAGCTGCAACAACTTGGCTAGCATGGAGTTGGTCGAGAAGCTTTCTCTCACCACAAGACCACATCCACATCCTTACTACATCCAATGGTTCAACAACAGCGGCAAGGTTAAGGTAACACGTACTGTTCGTGTGCATTTTAGTATATCTACATATGCTGATTATGTTGATTGTGATGTGGTACCTATGCAAGCATGTTCCTTATTACTTGGTAGACCATGGCAATTTGATAAAAATTCTGTACACCATGGTAGAAACAATCATTATACTCTTGTTCATAAGGATAAAAATATTACTTTGCTTCCTATGACTCCTGATTCCATTTTGAAAGATGATATTAATAGAGCTAATAAAGCAAAACAGGAGACGAATAAGAGTGAAAATCAGATTGTGGCAAAAGAATTTGAGCAACAAATGAAGCCTAATAATAAACCATCTAGTGTTGCTTCTGAAATTAAATTGAAAAGTGCATGTTTATTTGCCACCAAATCTGATATTGATGAGCTAGATTTCAGCAAATCTGTTTGCTATGCTTTTGTGTGCAAAGAGGCATTATTTTCATTCGAGGACGTGCCTTCCTCTTTGCCTCATGCTGTCACTAACATTTTGCAGGAGTTCGCTGACGTCTTTCCACAAGACGTGCCACCGGGATTACCGCCTATTCGAGGGATTGAGCATCAAATTGACTTAATTCCCGGTGCTTCACTGCCAAACCGTGCACCATACCGTACCAATCCAGAGGAGACGAAGGAGATTATGCGTCAAGTACAAGAGCTTCTCGACAAAGGTTATATACGCGAATCCCTTAGTCCTTGTGCTGTTCCTATTATTCTAGTGCCGAAAAAGGATGGTACATCACGTATGTGTGTTGATTGTAGAGGCATTAATAATATTACTATTCGTTATCGTCATCCTATTCCTAGGCTAGATGATATGCTTGATGAATTGAGTGGCTCTACAATATTCTCCAAAGTTGATTTGCGTAGTGGATACCATCAAATTCATATGAAATTGGGAGATGAATGGAAAACAACATTCAAAACTAAGTTTGGATTATATGAGTGGTTAGTCATGCCTTTTGGGTTAACTAATGCACCTAGTACTTTCATGAGATTAATGAACGAAGTTTTACGTCCTTTCATTGGACGATTTGTGGTAGTTTACTTTGATGACATATTGATTTATAGCAGATCTTTGGAAGAACATTTGGAACATTTACGTGCTGTTTTTATTGCTCTACGTGATGCACGTTTGTTTGGTAACCTTGGGAAGTGCACCTTTTGCACCGACCGAGTATCTTTTCTTGGCTATGTTGTTACTCCACAGGGAATTGAAGTTGATAAAGCCAAGATTGAAGCTATTGAGAGTTGGCCGCAACCCAAAACGGTCACACAAGTGAGGAGTTTTCTTGGCCTCGCTGGATTCTATAGGCGTTTTGTGAGAGATTTCAGCACCATTGCTGCACCTCTCAATGAGCTTACAAAGAAAGATGTGCCTTTTCTTTGGGGTACCGCACAGGAAGAAGCCTTCACGGTATTGAAAGATAAGTTGACACATGCTCCTTTACTCCAACTTCCTGATTTTAATAAGACTTTTGACCTTGAATGTGATGCTAGTGGAATTGGATTAGGAGGTGTGTTATTACAAAATGGCAAACCTGTTGCATAGTTTTCTGAAAAATTGAGTGGGCCTAGTCTGAATTATTCTACTTATGATAAAGAATTATATGCTCTTGTTCGGACTTTAGAAACATGGCAACATTATTTATGGCCCAAAGAATTTGTTATACATTCTGATCATGAATCTTTGAAACATATTAAAAGTCAAGCTAAACTGAATCGTAGACATGCTAAATGGGTTGAATTCATTGAGACTTTCCCTTATGTCATTAAACACAAGAAGGGAAAAGAAAATGTTATTGCTGATGCATTGTCTCGTCGCTATACTATGCTTTCACAACTTGACTTCAAAATATTTTGTTTGGAGACCATCAAAGATCAATATGTGCATGATGCTGATTTTAAAGATGTAATGCAGAATTGTAAAGAAGGAAGAATGTGGAACAAGTTTGTTGTTAACGATGGATTTGTGTTTCGTGCTAACAAGCTATGCATTCCAGCTAGCTCTGTTCGTCTTTTGTTGTTGCAGGAGGCGCATGGAGGAGGATTAATGGGACACTTTGGCGTGAAGAAGACGGAGGACGTACTTGCTACACATTTCTGTTGGCCAAAGATGAGACGGGATGTTGAGCGTTTTATTGCTCGCTGCACTACATGTCAAAAAGCTAAGTCACGACTCAATCCTCATGGTTTATATATGCCTTTGCCTGTACCTAGTGTTCCTTGGGAGGATATATCTATGGACTTTATTTTAGGTTTACCTCGAACAAAGAAGGGGAGGGATAGCATATTTGTTGTCGTGGATAGATTCTCGAAAATGGCACACTTTATACCATGTCATAAAAGTGAAGATGTTGTTAATGTTGCTGATTTGTTCTTTCGTGAAATTATTCGCTTGCATGGTGTGCCAAATACTATTGTTTCAGATCGTGATACTAAATTTCTTAGCCACTTTTGGAGATGTTTATGGGCTAAGTTGGGGACTAAACTACTTTTTAGTACTACTTGTCACCGCCAAACTGATGGACAAACTGAAGTAGTCAATAGAACGTTGTCTACTATGCTTAGGGCTGTTTTGAAGAATAATAAGAAAATGTGGGAGGAATGCTTGCCTCATATTGAATTTGCTTATAATCGTTCATTGCATTCTACTACTAAGATGTGCCCTTTTGAAGTTGTGTATGGTTTCCTACCTCGTGCACCTATTGATTTGTTGCCTCTTCCATCTTCGGAGAAGGTTAATTTTGATGCTAAACAACGTGCTGAATTGATTTTAAAAATGCATGAGTTAACTAAGGAAAACATTGAGCGCATGAATGCTAAATATAAACTTGCTGGAGATAAGGGTAGAAAACATGTTGTGTTTGCACCTGGAGATCTTGTTTGGTTACATTTGCGTAAGGATAGATTTCCTGATTTGCGCAAACCAAAGCTAATGCCACGTGCTGATGGTCCCTTTAAGGTGTTAGAGAAAATAAATGATAATGCATATAAACTTGAGCTGCCTGCAGATTTTGGGGTTAGTCCCACTTTTAACATTGCAGATTTGAAGCCTTATTTGGGTCAGGAAGATGAACTTCCGTCGAGGACGACTTCATTTCAAGAAGGGGAGGATGATGAGGACATCAATACAATTGTTACACCCACAGCCCCTGCTGCTATACATACTGGACCAATTACTAGAGCTCGTGCACGCCAACTAAATTACCAGGTACTTTCGTTTCTTGGTAATGATTCTAATGTTCATGAGAATATGATGCTGCCTAAATTGGATACATTTGTTTTGCTTACAAATGAAGGGCCTAGCTTGGAGAAGGATGAACATTGGAGCAAGAACAAGCATGGAGATGATGGCATGCGCAAGGGGAACAAGAACGGAGTTACAAGTGATGATTTCAGGACTTTGAAGCCACCATAATGGGTGCATGAAGCCTTGGACGAAATATACAAGATGCCACTTCATAAATTTCGTCCCGAGGCTATTTTAGGTGCTGCGTCACCTTATTATTGGGCCAGGCCCATGTTGATGAGGACATGACTACCTTGGATATGACCAAAAATATTGCATATATGCATATTTGTCAGGTGATTTCTAGTGCAAACTATTCAATAATCTATTTATGTTATCCAGAACAAAAATACTTCACACACTTTTGTGTTTTGTCTAATTGCAGGTGTATGGGACATTTGTACAATCCACATATGAAGATAAGGAAGAAAGAGATGTTTATTTGCTGTCCAAAAAGTTCTCTCACGTCACTTTTGGCCCAAGAGAAGATAGAGTCCAAGTCTCTCACGTTCTGGATTCAGATTCGGACTGCACAGACATACCTGACTCAAAACGCACACAAGTTTTTCATACGGACTCCGAATTGGGTGATTCTTTTTTTGTTGGAAACTAGATTTCGTGCACTTTCCAACCCAATTGGAATCACCTTCAAATTCGTCCAGAGAGTTGAGTTGTGGACGAAACAATCTGATGCTGCAGCAGAATCCGAGTCAAACTACAAGTCCAAAGGTGTTACATCACCTCCACTTGGGCCCATTGGCCTTGTACGACCTAGATTTAGTTTTAGGCTGCCTTGGGACGTCCTCCCACCTCCTTGGCCGCCACCCCTTGCTCCTATATAAGTAGATCCATCTAGTAGCTTTTCCTTGGGATTTGTTTAGTTAAAAGTTAGCCATTGCAACTTCGTGTGCTTCGTTTGTGTCCAACGACCAGACCAAGACCACTTTTCGGATCCCCACCATTATCAATACCTCATACATATTCGCGATATTCAGATTGCTTTTATCATATTCTTGCTTGTTCTTCGATTGCTTGCAGGAATAGACCTTCGTGGTCAGGTTGATCGTGCTCCGGCGTGGTCAATAACCTCTCGGAGTTGGTTTAGCGATTGCTAAGGCACAACGTCGTTGCACGTTTGTAGTCGGATCGTCAAAGTCGTCTCCACCAAATCGATAGTTATCATCTCATCGAAAGATCGGGACACCCCGCCTCTATCACACATGGTGGAGGTGATGTAGTCCTGACAACAACGGATGTGGTTGTCATAGTATGCCTAGTAATTGAAGGAACAATCATATCAACTCTTGGAATGTGCACCGTGCGCTTGTTCTCCTCGTGGCCAACACGTCGTTTTATTTCCTGTTCAGCTTTGCAAGCAAGATGAAACAAATGGTCCATAGGATAACACTCTTCATGAATTAGTATCTCTTGAATATCACGGTTTAATCCTCCCCAAAATCTATCCATAAAATCATCTTCACTTTCTTCTAAAGAGGAATGCAACAAGGTAGTTTGTAAATCATCATAATATTTTGTTACAGTTTCACTACCTTGTTTTAAGTGTTGCAACTTCTTAATCATGTCACGAGTATAATAAGCAGGGACAAAAGTATGTCGCATGGCAAGTTTCAAATCATCCCAAGTAGTAGGTATATAATCAGGGTGTAACCGACAATATTCACTCCACCAAACCAAAGCATAACCAGTGAAAGAATCAACCGCAACCTTAACCTTTTTATGTTCATCGAAATTATGGGAAGAAAATATAATTTTTATGTCAAACTCCCATTCAATATATAAAGCAGGTTTAAAACGGCCATTAAATGGTGGTATAGATACATTAACCTGATCATGTGCATTTGGATGTTTGTGCACCTCTCGTGACGGTTGTGGTATTTGCAAAGGTGGTGGCACGTCTCCCGCGATCGACAAAGCCCATGAATTGACTCTAGATCCTGTCATGATTAGTAGAACAAGAAACAAAACTCAAAAATAATGTTCCTATAACTACTAGGATGTGGTGGTAAAACGCTCACAGTAAAGCAAATATCAATGTCTTACAAGTTCTTACCATGCAGCAGGCGGTGATCGGCAACCAGCGGTGTCCAGTAACTCCGAATATTGAGTAAAGCGATTGCCAGGGGAGCATACGTATACACGGTGTAAAAATATGTGGAGCTGGGTTGGCTATATATGATAGCAAAAGATTAGCAATAATCAATTCAAAGATGCAATGTTGAATAAACGCTCAACGACGGTAATGTGCTGGTCCTAGGCTAGACCGGACTAGAGACGCGAGCCTAGAACACTAATAAGGTCACAGCGTAGCACAACTAACATCAATGAAGGATACTAAGTAGCTCTTGACAGCAAGATATAAGTGAAGATCACAACGGCAGTGAAGATAATGATGAAAAACAACTGCCAAGCAGGATATACAACAACTCTCTCTCCAACTTTCCTATTGAAAAGTTTGAGACAATTTTCTGATAACTTCTTTCAAAGAATGCTACTAACTCAAGCTTTCCAATGCAAAAAGAATCACTCAATTCCGAGTTGATATGAGGAGTCAAAGAATTCTAAAACTGGCCTGAAAAATTAGAACAAGCTGTGTTCACGAACTTCGGAGGGCAAAAAGACCTACTTAGAAGCCGATTTTGAGGTGTCAAATATTGAACTAGCTTCTACAACTATTTAGATGCGGCTCGTCGCTATCTTTAATTTGAGTACTCACGGAGCCAAAACGGACTTCGTATGAGGAAGATATACCTGTTTTACTGAACAGTGCACAAAACAGATTCCAATCCGAATTCAGGTACGAGATTGATTCTAGATAGATCCAATTTTTTTTCTTCTCTCTTTTTTTTCTCACGCTTTTTTTTTCTTTTTCTTCTCCTCTTTTTCTTTTTTTTCTTTCCTTTTTTTCTTTTTTTTCTCTATCTTTTTTTTCTTTCCAAGACAAACTAGATAAGATGCAGATTGGATCAGGCGAAGATGTGAATGACCTCAACTATGATTATGACAATGAACAGTGCGTAGCACGTGGTGGAAATTAATAGATGGGATGGTGGACAGCGGAAGGGATAATGATGCAGCGGCGGCATGACTAATGTGAACAGAACTCGAAACTCTAAAGGAACTAGACGCTAAGACCAACAACTGACACGACGATGCAACCGATAATTCAACTATGCAAGCAATGAATAGAAAATTGCAAAGGCTAAGACTGGCTTGGATAAAGGATGAATAGATCTAACTCTTTTTTGTGGCTTTTTCTTGGACAATAGGTAAGAAAATAAATCTAATCTAGGAAAACTGGAAATTCTCACCGAGCAACCTGAAAACTGATACCACTTGATAGAGGCGGGGTGTCCCGATCTTTCGATGAGATGATAACTATCGATTTGGTGGAGACGACTTTGACGATCCGACTACAAACGTGCAACGACGTTGTGCCTTAGCAATCGCTAAACCAACTCCAAGAGGTTATTGACCACGCCGGAGCACGATCAACCTGACCACGAAGGTCTATTCCTGCAAGCAATCGAAGAACAAGCAAGAATATGATAAAAGCAATCTGAATATCGCGCATATGTATGAAGTATTGATAATGGTGGGGATCCGAAAAGTGGTCTTGGTCTGGTCGTTGGACACAAACGAAGCACACGAAGTTGCAATGGCTAACTTTTAACTAAACAAATCCCAAGGAAAAGCTACTAGATGGATCTACTTATATAGGAGCAAGGGGTGGCGGCCAAGGAGGTGGGAGGACGTCCCAAGGCAGCCTAAAACTAAATCTAGGTCGTACAAGGCCAATGGGCCCAAGTGGAGGTGATGTAACACCTTTGGACTTGTAGTTTGACTCGGATTCTGCTGCAGCATCAGATTGTTTCGTCCACAACTCAACGCTCCGGACGAATTTGAAGGTGATTCCAATTGGGTTGGAAAGTGCACGAAATCTAGTTTCTAACAAAAAACGAATCACCCAATTCGGAGTCCGTATGAAAAACTTGTGTGCGTTTTGAGTCAGGTGTGTCTGTGCAGTCCGAATCTGAATCCAGAACGTGAGAGACTTGGACTCTATCTTCTCTTGGGCCAAAAGTGACGTGAGAGAACTTTTTGGACAGCAAATAAACATCTCTTTCTTCCTTATCTTCATATGTGGATTGTACAAATGTCCCATACACCTGCAATTAGACAAAACACAAAAGTGTGTGAAGTATTTTTGTTCTGGATAACATAAATAGATTATTGAATAGTTTGCACTAGAAATCACCTGACAAATATGCATATATGCAATATTTTTGGTCATATCCAAGGTAGTCATGTCCTCATCATCCTCCCCTTCTTGAAAATAAAGCCGTCCTCGGCGTTCCTTAATCTGAAATGTGGCTAACAAAAGAGACAAGGTGTACATGTTGTATATGTATATGTCATCCATTTTTACTTCCCTTGATTTTTGCATATATGACACATGAATAGATGAGTAACTTGCATAGTTCATAAAATCTAAAGCCAAAAAATTAGCACAAGAAGTAGAAGGCATGAAAATATTGCAACTCAGTTTGCACATATAAGTGAAGCTCCTATTCATTTCAAAAGATTGACAATGTTCATCATTAAACCATCCCAACATTGGTGAATAAACCTTACTTGCATCAAATTTACATGCTACAACATGCTTAAATAAGCAAACATGCAATAAGTCATTCAACACAGAATCATCACCAAGATTAGAGGTCATATCAAAATGATTAAACATTGGTTCTTTTGCATCAATAGTTAATTCAATGGGTGCACTCAAAATTGTTGGTATTTCAGTTGTTTGATCACATGGCAAAGTCAAATTATCAACGTAGTCCTCTAAAATAGGTGGTGTGATCAAAGTAGTGGGTAGCTCATCAGATGGTGCATTCAAATTGACAAGGCATTCATCATTCTCATGTAGAGATGGAAGATCAGTACCTTTGTCATTACCTCTTATGATCAACTCAGATGATGTAGCCACTCTCGGGGGCGATGTGTCACATGGTGAAGGTGATGTAGTCCTGACAACAACAGATGTGGTTGTCATAGTATGCCTAGTAGTTGAAGGAACAATCATATCAACTCTTGCAATGTGCACCGTGCGCTTGTTCTCCTCGTGGCCAACATGTCGTTTTATTTCCTGTTCAGCTTTGCAAGCAAGATGAAACAAATGGTCCATAGGATAACACTCTTCATGAATTAGTATCTCTTGAATATCACGGTTTAATCCTCCCCAAAATCTATCCATAAAATCATCTTCACTTTCTTCTAAAGAGGAATGCAACAAGGTAGTTTGTAAATCATCATAATATTTTGTTACAGTTTCACTACCTTGTTTTAAGTGTTGCAACTTCTTAATCATGTCACGAGTATAATAAGCAGGGACGAGTATGTCGCATGGCAAGTTTCAAATCATCCCAAGTAGTAGGTATATAATCAGGGTGTAACCGACAATATTCACTCCACCAAACCAAAGCATAACCAGTGAAAGAACCAACCGCAACCTTAACCTTTTTATGTTCATCGAAATTATGGGAAGCAAATATATTTTTTATGTCGAACTCCCATTCAATATATAAAGCAGGTTTAAAACGGCCATTAAATGGTGGTATAGATACATTAACCTGATCATGTGCATTTGGATGTTTGTGCACCTCTCGTGACGGTTGTGGTATTTGCAAAGGTGGTGGCACGTCTCCCGCGATCGACAAAGCCCATGAATTGACTCTGGATCCTGTCATGATTAGTAGAACAAGAAACAAAACCCAAAAATAATGTTCCTATAACTACTAGGATGTGGTGGTAAAACGCTCACAGTAAAGCAAATATCAATGTCTTACAAGTTCTTACCATGCAGCAGGCGGTGATCGGCAACCAGCGGTGTCAAGTAACTCCGAATATTGAGTAAAACGATTGCCAGGGGAACATACGTATACACGGTGTAGAAATATGTGGAGCTGGGTTGGCTATATATGGAAGATTAGCAATAATCAATTCAGAGATGCAATGTTGAATAAACGCTCAACGACGGTACTGTGCTGGTCCTAGGCTAGACCAAACTACAGACGCGAGCCTAGAACACTAATGAGGTCACGTCGTAGCACAACTAGCATCAATAAAGGATATGAAGTAGCTCTGGACAGCAAGATATAAGTGAAGATCACAATAGCAGTAGACCTATTTAGAAGCTGATGTTGAGGTGCCAAATACTGAACTAGCTTCTGCAACTATTTAGATGCGGCTCGTCACTAGCTTTCATTTGAGTACTCGCGGAGCCAAAACAGACTTCATATGAAGAAGTTATGCCTGTTTTACTGAACAGTGCACAAAACAGATTCCAATCCGAATTCAACTACGAGATTGAGTCTAGATAGATCCGAATTTTGTTTTTTTCTCCTCTCTTTTTTTTCTCACACTTTTTTTTCTTTTCCTTTCTTTTTTTTTCACTGACTTTTTTTTTACTTTTTTTCTCTATCTTTTTTTTCTCTCTCCCTCTTTCCAAAACAAACTAGATAAGATGTAGAGTGGATCAAGCGAAGATGGGAACGATCTCAACTATGATTATGACAATGAACGGTGGGTAGCACGTGGAGGAAATTGATGGATGGGTGGTGGACAGCGGAAGGGATAATGATGCAGCGGCGACGTGACTAATGTGAACAGAACTCGAAACTCTAAACGACCTAGACACTAAGACCAGCAACTCGACACGACGATGCAACCGATAATTCAACTATGCAAGCAATGAAAAGAAAATTGCAAAGGCTCAGACTGGCTTGGACAAAGGAAGAATAGATCTAACTCTATTTTGTGGATTTTTCTTGGACAATAGGTAAGAAAATAAATCTAATCTAGGAAAACTGGAAATTCTCACCGAGCAACCTGAAAACTGATACCACTTGATAGAGGCGGGGGTGTCCCGATCTTTCGATGAGATGGTAACTATCGATTTGGTGGAGACGACTTTGACGATCCGACTACAAACGTGCACGATGTTGCGCCTTAGCAATCGCTAAACCAATCTCCAGAGGTTATTGACCACGCCGGTGCACGATCAACCTGACCACGAAGGTCTATTCCTGCAAGCAATCGAAGAACGAGCAAGAATATGATAAAAGCAATCTGAATATTGCAAATATGTATGACGTATTGATAAAGGTGGGGATCCGTAAGCGGTCTTGGTCTGGTCGTTGTACACAAACAAAGTACACGAAGTTGCAATGGCTAACTTTTAACTAAACAGATCCCCCAGGAAAAGCTACTAGATGGATCTACTTATATAGGAGCAAGGGGTGGCGGCCAAGGAGGTGGGAGGACGTCCCAAGGCAGCCTAAAACTAAATCTAGGTCGTACAAGGCCAATGGGCCCAAGTGGAGGTGATGTAACACCTTTGGACTTGTAGTTTGACTCGGATTCTGCTGCAGCATCAGATTGTTTCGTCCACAACTCAACGCTCCGGACGAATTTGAAGGTGATTCCAATTGGGTTGGAAAGTGCACGAAATCTAGTTTCCAACAAAAAAAGAATCACCCAATTCGGAGTCCGTATGAAAAACTTGTGTGTGTTTTGAGTCAGGTGTGTCTATGCAGTCCGAATCTGAATCCAGAACGTGAGAGACTTGGACTCTATCTTCTCTTGGGCCAAAAGTGACGTGAGAGAACTTTTTGGACAGCAAATAAACATCTCTTTCTTCCTTATCTTCATATGTGGATTGTACAAATGTCCCATACACCTGCAATTAGACAAAACACAAAAGTGTGTGAAGTATTTTTGTTCTGGATAACATAAATAGATTATTGAATAGTTTGCACTAGAAATCACCTGACAAATATGCATATATGCAATATTTTTTGTCATATCCAAGGTAGTCATGTCCTCATCACTACTCCGGCAAGGAAACACGAATCGGAATCTAGATGGATCTCGAAAACAAACCTAATATGACAAGAACTCGGGTTGGTGGTGGATATATGGTGGTAGATGGCAGCGATGGTGGTATATGACAGCGGTGGTGGTATATGGATACAGATTCGAAGCGGTGGCGGATAAGCGGTGGTGGTAGATGGCAGGGGCGATGATGATGGTGCGGCGGCGGCGTGACAACTTATGACCAGAACTCGAAACTCTAAAAGACTAGACTCTAAGACCAGCAACTAGACATGATGATGCAACCGCAAATTCAACAAAGCAAAACCCTAAAACGATTATGCAAAGGCTCAGATTGGTTCGGATATGATGAACTAACCCTAATTTTTTTTGTGGCTTTTTCGTGGACTATAGGTATGAAGAACAGACTCGATCTAAACTACGAAAAACTGTAAAATCTCACCGAGCAACCTGGAAATCTGATACCACTTGATAGAGGCTAAGGTGTCCCGTCTTTCGATGAGATGATGGATATCGCTTTGGTGGAAGTCGACTTTGATGATCCGACTACGAACGTGCGAGGACGTCGCGCCTTAGCAATCGCTAAACCAACTCCGAGAGGTTATTGACCACGCCGGAGCACGATCAATCTGACCACGAGGGTCTGTTTCCTGTGAGCAAACGAAGAACAAGCAAGAAACTAAGATTGCAATCTGGATATTGCGAATATAAGATGAAAGCTTTATTGATCAAGGTGGGGTTCTTTGACGCCTTTGTCTGGTCGTTGAACACAAATGAAGTACGCGAAGTTGCAGCTATGGCGAACTTTAATCTAAACAAAACCCAAAGTCTAAACGGTGCCCTAAGGGCTGTATATATGGAGGAAGAGAGGGGGAATTTCGTGGCCCTTGGTGGAGGGGTCCGAAATCAACCCTATCTCTTGTTTCTCCACACATACGGACTCTAGAAATAGCCTATACTTATGTATTTCGAAATTACATGGGCCTGGCCCAATAAAAAGGTGATGCAGCACCTATAATAGCCTCTGGACGAAATTTATGAAGTGACATCTTGTATATTTCGTCCAAGGCTTCATGCACTCGTTATGGTGGCTTCAAAGACCTGAAATCATCACTTGTAACTCTGTTCTTGTTCCCCTTGCGCATGCCATCATCTCCATGCTTGTTCTTGCTCCAGTGTTCATCCTTCTCCAAGCTAGGCCCTTCATTTGTAAGCAAAACAAATGTATCCAATTTAGGCAGCATCATATTCTCATGAACGTTAGAATCATTACCAAGAAACGAAAGTACCTGGTAATTTAGTTGGCGTGCGTGAGCTCTAGTAATTGGTCCAGTATGTATAGCAGCAGGGGCTGTGGGTGTAATATTGGTATTGATGTCCTCATCAGAATATGGTTGGAAGTCGGCGATCTTCTTGATGGGATGATTGAGTCCATTCAAGAAACGTGCCATTGTTTGCTCATCATCTTCCTTGACATTGGCTCGAATCATGGCTATCTCCATTTCCTTGTAGTATTCTTCAACACTCTTTGTTCCTTGCTTGAGGAGTTGTAGCTTCTTGAAGAGATCGCGGTTGTAGTAGGTTGGTACAAAGCGTGCCCGCATGACATCCTTCATTTGAGCCCAAGTGATGATTGGAGGTTCACCTCTTGCTTCACGGCGTTCAAGGACTTGTTCCCACCATATGAGCACATAGTCTTGGAACTCAAGTGATGCCATAGCGATCTTCTTCTCTTCCTCATAGTTGTGCAAACGAAAGATTTTGTCGACCTTCAATGCCCATGAGAGGTACTCTTCCGGATCATTGCTTCCTTTGAACTTGGGCATTGTGAACTTGAGCTTGCCATAGCGTTGCTCTTCATTGTGTTGTTGGCGATGGTGATGATGACGTCCTTGACGTGGGGGATAGTCATCCTCATGTTGCTCTTGGCGTGGAGGAAGTCCATGATCAACTTGCTCTTGTTGAACTTGAGGTTGAAGTGGAGCTTGACGAGGTTGTGGAGGAACTTGTGGCGCTTGACGTTGCACTTGTGGTAGGTAGTTCCTCTCTTGAATTTCTTCTCAAAGAGCTTCCTCTTGATTGCGCCGTTCGCGGTTGCAGTTGGCGATGGCTCGACTTGATTCTTGAAGGGCACGTTGCGCCTCAAGAGCTTGCGCTTCACGTTGTTGTTGTTGAAGACGTTGAGCCTCAGCGTCTTGTTCTTCTTGGTGTAGACGCGCTCGTTCTTCTTCTTGTCGCCGTAGTCGTTGTCGTTCTTGAGCTTGAGCAAAAGCCACTTGGTTTGATTGAGGACGAGGGACTTGCTCATCGACTTGCTCTTGTGAATGCTTGTCTTGTAGTGGGTTCCGAGATGCATGACGGTCTTGACGCGCGGCTCGTCGAAGAATGGTCGATGATGGTGTACTTGAGCCGGAGAAGGTGTCATCGGAGTGTCGACTCGGGCGGCTCGGTCTTGAGGAGGAAGAAGTGGAATGATGTCGGTTCCTCATCAAGGCGCGGACCTCGTCCATTCTTGCATCATTTTCTTGCTTGTGAGAGTCGAACTTGTCGTCGAAGTAGTCTCTTGTACGTTGCTCGGAGAGTCGCAAGTTGGTGGCGAGGTTGTCGATGCGGTCGCTCATAGCTTGTTGCTCTTGGTGTAACGCCCTTTGAGCACCAAAGAGGTGGCTCTTTGTGACGAATGATGACATGTCGTCGCCTTTCTCGATGAGAGGTGGATTTGTAGAAGAACTTGGCCTATCCATCATACCAAGTAAAATGTAAGTGGAAGAAGGAAAAGAACATGTACCAAATGTACCTTGACCGATGTTGAAGATGAATCAAATTCACTCAAATGCGGACAATGAAATAGCACTGTTGGTACCAATTCTTGTCGGTTCTCACACCTACACAAGTAAGAGCTTATGGTGGAGCTTGGTTAGGATGGTGGCACAAAATTTGATGCAATAGTAAGTAAGCTTCAATAATGTTGGAAAAGATTCACAAATTTGCTAATGCAACAAGTAGACCGAGCTAGTATGGGTACACGGAAACACACACGCAAATAGATAAGTGGGATTGTGCAATCCAAAAGTGAGCCAAAATGTGGAAACCACGAAAATGCTCTTGTTGCACAATACTAGAGAGACGCTAGCACGATTGCATAATAGGCGGATACGCAAACTTGTGCACAACCTACTAGGCACAAATGCAACTATCTCTATCCCAAGTATGCTATATGTATGATATTTCGGTGCGATGATCCAAGATGATCGGATATGACAATGTTAATGTTGTATGATGCTATGGTTCTTGCTTATAAGGTCTGTGCTTATCTCTCCTCTTTGCTTAAAAGCTTGGGTGGCTCTTTCACTTTTGAGCTCTTTTCTCATGCAAGACTCACGAACCAAGGTAGCAATTGCGTATGCGATGACAACTTTGTGACACACAAGTTGATCTCAAGATATGCACCACTATGGTATGATATGTATGCTATATGGAGTATGATCACTAATGTGCACAAGTCATGTTGCCAGCAATACTCAACGGCTAGTCTCGATGGGTAAGCTACGCAAAAGTAGGGACATGTGGGTATCAATGCAATTGCAAGGTATGACAAAGATGTCGTCGAAGTTACCATCCTTGCGATGATGAGACCCTTGCAAAGATGAGCCGTGGTGGTGATGACGTCAACCGTACCTAGATAGCCGAAACACAAAAGGATACAGAATCCACAACTCAAAATCTCAAGGACCAAAATGTGTAAGCCTGGGCGAGAATCAGGCTTGGGGAGAGGAACTGCGAAAGACTCCGGGGAAGAAGAAGATGGTGAGGTCGAAATCGAGTGGTTTGGTGGATGGAAAAGGGTGGGGAGGGTGGGTAAAGCTAGATCCACACGCAGCAACACAAATCCATGGACCAGATCCAACGAAATCTCAACTCACAAACAAATCACAAAAAAATTTGGGGCTATTTTTGGTGGGGAATTTTCGGAATTAGGAAGAAAACAACAAAATCAAGCTAGAAAACACGGGGTAGGGGCTCCAAAAATGTGATCAACGTGGCTCATGATACCAAAATCAAGCATGATCTTTCATGTTTGGAGGGATCCCACGGGAGAAACACGAAGAACACGCGGAAGCACAAAGGGGAAATCACGGGGAGGTTGAGAGAGAATCACGAAACCGACAGAGAATCAATCACATGAGTGCTAGATCACCGAACACAAAGATGTACATATGATCCATAGTCAACAAATGTAAGGATACAAAGGACAGTTCATCTCCTAACGGAGGTCTTGATGGTCTTCCCTCGAGAGGGGTCTTGAATCTGCTTGGGGGATCTTCTCCGAAGAGGTCCTGAACTCCGAGGAGAAGTATCCAAGTGGATGAGCAAAGGCTCTCTCACAAATATGAGCTAATCCAATGCTACCCGTACAAGGAGGTGGGGGGTCCTATTTATAGTCTTAGTGCAAATGGAAGTCAAAACGAAGGGGTACAAGGGCTCCAGCCCGCAGGTTTGGTCACTCAGGAGTCGGACGTCCGGAAGGCGTCGGACGTCCGGAGGCTCGTGACGGTCCGGTCGTCCGGGCGCGCTCGGACGTCCGTTGTTTCAGCTTGGGTGTAGGCGCGTCGGTCGTCCGTAGGGGGTCGGTCGTTCGGGGCTTCAGGAGGGTCCGGTCGTCCGGGCACGCTCGGACGTCCGTAGATTTGGTTCGGGTGCTTGGCGTCCGGTCGTCCGGTCCACTCCGGACGTCCGTAGATTTGGTTCGGGTGACGAAGTGTCGGACGTCCGGAGGGGTCCGGTCGTCCGTGTCCTGGGACTCGTCGGACGTCCGGACACTGTCGGTCGTCCGACGCCTGTAGCTTCGCGGCAACTCTTCTTCTTGTTCATCATGATTGGGGTCCTCGCCGTCTTGGCTCTTGGGGGTCGCTGCTCCGTGGCTCGTTTCCAGGCACCTGATAACACACAGAGTTTCTGAATGAGGTAGTAGCCATGTCTCGTGAGTAGGAATAGGGAGTTCGGAGAGGAGCGAGTTCACCTTATCTTCAATGGCCTTAGCTCGGGCTCGTGTCATGGGTCCAAGTGGTGTCGAGGGAGATGTAGGCATGTCCATGGGGATGAGCGAGGGATGCTCCGCATCAACTTGCCAAACGGACTCTTGACATGGTGATGACCATAGGATGCTCCGCATCACATCGACATCCTCAACAACAAGGCGACCACCTACAAGCGAGGGCGACACATCCATCTTCGGAAGCCCCCCAAGGAAGAGGGCCGAGCATGGGAAACTCCCTTCGGTCATGGAGACGAGCTACGAGGTGCCACATCTTATGGGCCTCCAACACCAAGAGGGTCGAGCAAGGGCCATCCCCTTCGACCACGGCGACGAGGGCGAACCTCCTCAAAAACATGAAGACGGCGCCCACATTGGACTTATACCCCGAGTCAAGCTACGCGACCGCGCACGAAGACATTTGCACCTACACCTCTCCGACACCCACATATGTTGAGATGCCCCATTTGTCATGTGAGGAGAGCCACCACCCCGTGAGAGAGATGAGTGACTCCACCATACGTGACATTGAGAGCATTTCCTATGAGAGGATGAGTGTGACCACCACTAACCCCACACATGAGAGCATGCCACACATCCTATGTGAGGTTGAGCACCATTTGAGTGACTCCACCAACCATATGAGTGAGAGCATCCTTGAGTGAGTGAGTGAGCCACAACACTTAGAGAGTGAGGTAGTTGACACGGCACGTGAGGCCACTATGATTTCTAATGACTTAACCTCTACTCCTAGTGTGTTTTCTTCCTTGGTGCTAGGTCTCCTACATGACGACAGGCCTATCCTCGACGAGTCCATCCCTCCAAAGGAGACACCGAGGGCCATGTTGGACGATGATGCACCCCCACATGGTTCCATCAAGACGAAGATCACAACGAGATGATCTTCAACACCTCACCTACAACACATGAGTGACGCTCCAAAGGTAACATAGGTGATGGTGCTTCTCTTGTCCCACTAGTGGACGCTCTTGCCATCGATTGCTCCCATGATGTTGACCCACCTATTCCCATGCTTCATGCTAGTGAGACTTCTTCATGCCTTGACTTACCTATTTATGATGAATATGATGATGAGCATGTTGAGTTGCCTAGTTGTGATGCTATGCTCCATAGGATATCATGTGAAAATTCTATTGGTCACATCATGTTTGACAATCCATTGAACTTGTCATATGCTATGAGTGAGATCTCCCATATTGCATCATTACAATCTCAACATAGTAACTATGCATGCCCCATTAAAATCAATCCCATTTGCACTTATGGCATAGATGACGAGATGATGGTCACTGGTTTTTGCTTCTCTTGTGAGGATATTGACATGCTTCCTTTACATGATTTGCACAATTCATCTACTATGCCATGCCATGATCACATTGTTCCAAATATGCTTTGTTTTGGATGTTGTCAATATTCTCCATGTGATGTTGCTACTCATGCTCATGAGGAGACCCATAGTTTCCTCATACATATTAGGAGATTTTGATGCATTCCATACTTTACATGATTCCCATAATTGCGTGCACCTTATGCATTCCATGAATAATAATGCTCTAGAGATTTCTCATGATGCATTACACAATTTGAGTCTCCATTATGCTATACATAATAACAAACCTCTCATGATGGATGACATGTTTCTATATCACGCATGTCATTTATTTGAGCATTGGATATTATGTGCTAACCGACACATGCACATGCGCATCATGATGGATGATGTGTACATATACCACACACACACAATTTTCCTTTTGCCTTTGTTTTATGTAGGTACTCATGTATACTCGTCAACCTCTCAATCCCAAGAGTTGACGAAACGAGCTCTGGAGAGCAACAACGATTTGAGATCCCGTGGACTATCCTTACCACCATTCCCTTTGTGCAAGGACTACGCGCATCTCTTCTACTTGGCTCTCACACGGCTATGGGCTATATATCACTTGTCCCTTTATGCCCAAACTATTGCATTCACTTTGCATGTTATGCTTGCTCCTGATAGAGGCAAAGGTGTCCCGTCTTTCGATGAGATGATGGATATCGCTTTGGTGGTAGTCGACTTTGACGATCCGACTACGAACGTGCGAGGACGTCGCGCCTTAGCAATCGCTAAACCAACTCCGAGAGGTTATTGACCACGCCGGAGCACGATCAACCTGACCACGAGGGTCTGTTTCCTGCGAGCAAACGAAGAACAAGCAAGAAACTGAGATTGCAATCTGGATATTGCGAATATAATATGAAAGCTTTATTGATCAAGGTGGGGTTCTGTGACGCCTTTGTCTGGTCGTTGAACACAAACGAAGTACGCGAAGTTGCAGCTATGGCGAACTTTTAATCTAAACAAAACCCGAAGTCTAAACGATGCCCTAAGGGCTGTATATATGGAGGAAGAGGGGGGAATTTCGTGGCCCTTGGTGGATGGGTCCGAAATCAACCCTATCTCTTGTTTCCCCACACATACGTACTATAAAAATAGCCTATACTTATGTATTTCGAAATTACATGGGCCTGGCCCAATAATAAGGTGACGCGGCACATAAAATTGCCTCGGGACGAAATTTATGAAGTGGCATCTTGTATATTTCGTCCAAGGCTTCATGCACCCATTATGGTGGCTTCAAAGTCCTGAAATCATCACTTGTAACTCCGTTCTTGTTCCCCTTGCGCATGCCATCATCTCCATGCTTGTTCTTGCTCCAATGTTCATCCTTCTCCAAGCTAGGCCCTTCATTTGTAAGCAAAACAAATGTATCCAATTTAGGCAGCATCATATTCTCATGAACATTAGAATCATTACCAAGAAACGAAAGTACCTGGTAATTTAGTTGGCGTGCACGAGCTCTAGTAATTGGTCCAGTATGTATAGCAGCAGGGGCTGTGGGTGTAACAATTGTATTGATGTCCTCATCATCCTCCCCTTCTTGAAATGAAGTCGTCCTCGACGGAAGTTCATCTTCCTCACCCAAATAAGGCTTCAAATCTGCAATGTTAAAAGTGGGACTAACCCCAAAATCTGCAGGCAGCTCAAGTTTATATGCATTATCATTTATTGTCTCTAACACCTTAAAGGGACCATCAGCACGTGGCATTAACTTTGATTTGCGCAAATCAGGAAATCTATCCTTATGCAAATGTAACCAAACAAGATCTCCAGGTGCAAACACAACATGTTTTCTACCCTTATCTCCAGCAAGTTTATATTTAGCATTCATACGCTCAATGTTTTCCTTAGTTAACTCATGCATTTTTAAAATCAATTCAGCACGTTGTTTAGCATCAAAATTAACCTTCTCCGAAGATGGAAGAGGCAACAAATCAATAGGTGCACGAGGTAGGAAACCATACACAACTTCAAAAGGGCACATCTTAGTAGTAGAATGCAATGAACGATTATAAGCAAATTCAATATGAGGCAAGCATTCCTCCCACATTTTCTTATTATTCTTCAAAACAGCCCTAAGCATAGTAGACAACGTTCTATTGACTACTTCAGTTTGTCCATCAGTTTGGGGGTGACAAGTAGTACTAAAAAGCAGTTTAGTCCCCAACTTAGCCCATAAACATCTCCAAAAGTGGTTAAGAAATTTAGTATCACGATCTGAAACAATAGTATTTGGCACACCATGCAAGCAAATAATTTAACGAAAGAACAAATCAGCAACATTAACAGCATCATCGCTTTTATGACATGGTATAAAGTGTGCCATTTTAGAGAATCTATCCACGACAACAAATATGCTATCCCTCCCCTTCTTTGTTCGAGGTAAACCTAAAACAAAGTCCATAGATATATCCTCCCAAGGAACACTAGGTACAGGCAAAGGCATATATAAACCATGAGGATTGAGTCGTGACTTAGCTTTTTGACATGTAGTGCAGCGAGCAATAAAATGCTCAACATCCTGTCTCATCTTTGGCCAAAAGAAATGTGTAGCAAGTACGTCCTCCATCTTCTTCACGCCAAAGTGTCCCATTAATCCTCCTCCATGCGCCTCCTGCAACAACAAAAGACGAACGGAGCTAGCTGGAATGCATAGCTTGTTAGCATGAAACACAAATCCATCGTTAATGACGAACTTGTTCCACATTCTTCCTTCTTTACAATTTTGCATTACATCTTTAAAATCAGCATCATGCACATATTGATCTTTGATGGTCTCCAAACCAAATATTTTGAAGTCAAGTTGTGAAAGCATAGTATAGCGGCGAGGCAATGCATTAGCAATAACATTTTCTTTTCCCTTCTTGTGTTTAATGACATAAGGGAAAGTCTCAATGAATTCAACCCATTTAGCATGTCTACGATTCAGTTTAGCTTGACTTTTAATATGTTTCAAAGATTCATGATCAGAATGTATAACAAATTCTTTGGGCCATAAATAATGTTGCCATGTTTCTAATGTCCGAACAAGAGCATATAATTCTTTATCATAAGTAGAATAATTCAGACTAGGCCCACTCAATTTCTCAGAAAAGTATGCAACAGGTTTGCCATCTTGTAATAACACACCGCCTAATCCAATTCCACTAGCATCACATTCAAGCTCAAAAGTCTTATTAAAATCAGGAAGTTGGAGTAAAGGAGCATGTGTCAACTTATCTTTCAATACCGAGAAGGCTTCTTCCTGTGCGGTACCCCAAAGAAAAGGCACATCTTTCTTTGTAAGCTCATTGAGAGGTGCAGCAATGGTGCTGAAATCTCTCACAAAACGCCTATAGAATCCAGCGAGGCCAAGAAAACTCCTCACTTGTGTGACCGTTTTGGGCTGCGGCCAACTCTCAATAGCTTCAATCTTGGCTTTATCAACTTCAATTCCCTGTGGAGTAACAACATAGCCAAGAAAAGATACTCGGTCGGTGCAAAAGGTGCACTTCCCAAGGTTACCAAACAAACGTGCATCACGTAGAGCAATAAAAACAGCACGTAAATGTTCCAAATGTTCTTCCAAAGATCTGCTATAAATCAATATGTCATCAAAGTAAACTACCACAAATCGTCCAATGAAAGCACGTAAAACTTCGTTCATTAATCTCATGAAAGTACTAGGTGCATTAGTTAACCCAAAAGGTGATAGAGGCGAGGGTCCCGATCTTTCGATGAGATGATAACTATCGATTTGGTGGAGACGACTTTGACGATCCGACTACAAACGTGCACGACGTTGCGCCTTAGCAATCGCTAAACCAATCTCCTGAGGTTACTGACGATGCCGGAAGCACGGTCAGCCTGACCACGAAGGTCTATTCCTGCAAGCAATCGAAGAACGAGCAAGAATATGATAAAGCAATCTGAATATTGCAAATATATATGAGGTATTGATAATGATGGGGATCCGGAAGCGGTCTTGGTCTGGTCGTTGGACACAAACGAAGTACACGAAGTTGCAATGGCTAACTTTTAACTAAACAAATCCCAAAGTCTAAACGATGCCCTAAGGGCTGTATATATGGAGGAAGAGGGGGGAATTTCGTGGCCCTTGGTGGAGGGGTCCGAAATCAACCCTATCTCTTGTTTCCCCACACATACGGACTCTAAAAATAGCCTATACTTATGTATTTCGAAATTACATGGGCCTGGCCCAATAATAAGGTGACGCAGCACCTAAATTAGCCTCGGGACGAAATTTATGAAGTGGCATCTTGTATATTTCGTCCAAGGCTTCATGCACCCATTATGGTGGCTTCAAAGTCCTGAAATCATCACTTGTAATTCCGTTCTTGTTTCCCTTGCGCATGCCATCATCTCCATGCTTGTTCTTGCTCCAATGTTCATCCTTCTCCAAGCTAGGCCCTTCATTTGTAAGCAAAACAAATGTATCCAATTTAGGCAGCATCATATTCTCATGAACATTAGAATCATTACCAAGAAACGAAAGTACCTGGTAATTTAGTTGGCGTGCACGAGCTCTAGTAATTGGTCCAGTATGTATAGCAGCAGGGGCTGTGGGTGTAACAATTGTATTGATGTCCTCATCATCCTCCCCTTCTTGAAATGAAGTCGTCCTCGACGGAAGTTCATCTTCCTCACCCAAATAAGGCTTCAAATCTGCAATGTTAAAAGTGGGACTAACCCCAAAATCTGCAGGCAGCTCAAGTTTATATGCATTATCATTTATTGTCTCTAACACCTTAAAGGGACCATCAGCACGTGGCATTAACTTTGATTTGCGCAAATCAGGAAATCTATCCTTATGCAAATGTAACCAAACAAGATCTCCAGGTGCAAACACAACATGTTTTCTACCCTTATCTCCAGCAAGTTTATATTTAGCATTCATACGCTCAATGTTTTCCTTAGTTAACTCATGCATTTTTAAAATCAATTCAGCACGTTGTTTAGCATCAAAATTAACCTTCTCCGAAGATGGAAGAGGCAACAAATCAATAGGTGCACGAGGTAGGAAACCATACACAACTTCAAAAGGGCACATCTTAGTAGTAGAATGCAATGAACGATTATAAGCAAATTCAATATGAGGCAAGCATTCCTCCCACATTTTCTTATTATTCTTCAAAACAGCCCTAAGCATAGTAGACAACGTTCTATTGACTACTTCAGTTTGTCCATCAGTTTGGGGGTGACAAGTAGTACTAAAAAGTAGTTTAGTCCCCAACTTAGCCCATAAACATCTCCAAAAGTGGCTAAGAAATTTAGTATCACGATCTGAAACAATAGTATTTGGCACACCATGCAAGCGAATAATTTCACGAAAGAAAAATCAGCAACATTAACAGCATCATCGCTTCAATCTTGGCTTTATCAACTTCAATTCCCTGTGGAGTAACAACATAGCCAAGAAAAGATACTCGGTCGGTGCAAAAGGTGCACTTCCCAAGGTTACCAAACAAACGTGCATCACGTAGAGCAATAAAAACAGCACGTAAATGTTCCAAATGTTCTTCCAAAGATCTGCTATAAATCAATATGTCATCAAAGTAAACTACCACAAATCGTCCAATGAAAGCACGTAAAACTTCGTTCATTAATCTCATGAAAGTACTAGGTGCATTAGTTAACCCAAAAGGCATGACTAACCACTCATATAATCCAAACTTAGTTTTAAATGTTGTTTTCCATTCATCTCCCAATTTCATATGAATTTGATGGTATCCACTACACAAATCAACTTTGGAGAATATTGTAGAGCCACTCAATTCATCAAACATATCATCGAGCCTAGGAATAGGATGACGATAATGAATAGTAATATTATTAATGCCTCTACAATCGACACACATACGTGATGTACCATCCTTTTTCGGCACTAGAATAATAGGAACAACACAAGGACTAAGGGATTCGCGTATATAACCTTTGTCGAGAAGCTCTTGTACTTGACGCATAATCTCCTTCGTCTCCTCTGGATTGGTACGGTATGGTGCACGGTTTGGCAGTGAAGCACCGGGAATTAAGTCAATCTGATGCTCAATCCCTCGAATAGGTGGTAATCCCCGTGGCACGTCTTGTGGAAAGACGTCAGCGAACTCCTGCAAAATGTTAGTGACAGCAGGAGGCAAAGAGGAAGGCACGTCCTCGAATGAAAATAATGCCTCTTTGCACACAAAAGCATAGCAAACAGATTTGCTGAAATCTAGCTCATCAATATCAGATTTGGTGGCAAATAAACATGCACTTTTCAATTTAATTTCAGAAGCAACACTAGATGGTTTATTATGAGGCTTCATTTGTTGCTCAAATTCTTTTGCCACAATCTGATTTTCACTCTTATTCTTCTCCTGTTTTGCTTTATTAGCTCTATTAATATCATCTTTCAAAATGGAATCAGCAGTCATAGGAAGCAAAGTAATATTTTTATCCTTATGAACAAGAGTATAGTGATTGTTTCTACCATGGTGTACAGAGTTTTTATCAAATTGCCATGGTCTACCAAGTAATAAGGAACATGCTTGCATAGGTACCACATCACAATCAACATAATCAGCATATGTAGAGATACTAAAATGCACACGAACAGTACGTGTTACCTTAACCTTGCCGCTGTTGTTGAACCATTGGATGTAGTAAGGATGTGGATGTGGTCTTGTGGTGAGAGAAAGCTTCTCCACCATCTCCATGCTAGCCAAGTTGTTGCAGCTCCCTCCGTCTATTATGACGCGCACAGAACGTTCCTTCACAACTCCCTTGGTATGGAACAAATTGTGCCTCTGATTTTGCTCAGCTTGTGTGACCTGCACACTCAAAACACGTTGAGCAACTAAACATTCATACCTGTCAGCGTCTTCAGGAGCCATGTATTGCGTCTCATGATCAGAATCATCTCCACCATGTTCTTCACGTGTAATAAGAGCCAAAGTCTCCTCATCATAGTCACTAGCGGACTCATATCCACCATCTGCGGTAGCAATTATCACACGCGGAGATTTGCATTCTCTCGCATAATGACCTCCTCCCTTACAACGACGACAAATAATATCACTTGTGTGCCCTGTTGATGCCATGGAAGAAGAAGAACTTTGTGCAAGCCCAGCAGGTGCGCTCTTGGCAGATAATGGTGGTTGTGCCTGTTTTCTTGTATCACGACTGGAGGAGGCACCTGATTGAGGTGCTGGTGCAGTTGAAGTAGAAGATGCACGCGGTGTCCATGATGAAGGTCGGCCTGCAGAAAAGTTAGATCGCGCCAATGCTTGTCGATCTTGCACTTCACGTTCAGCTTTACAAGCAAGATGGAATAAACGAGTGATATTAGTATACTCCTTATAGTCTAGAATGGTCTGAATCTCTCTATTTAATCCACCCAGAAAACGTGCAAGCATAGCTTCATTCTCCTCAACAATACCACATCTAATCATGCCAGTTTGTAATTCCTGATAATATTCTTCTACAGAATTTTTCCCTTGTCTTAAACGCTGCAATTTTTGAAGCAATTCACGTTGATAATAAGGTGGAACCCAACGCGTACGCATAGCAGTTTTCAAAGCAGCCCAAGTAGTTGGAATAGGATATAATCTACAATGTTCAGACCACCATACACATGCAAAACTAGTGAAAGCACAAACAGCAGCAACAACCCGTCTCTCCTCGGGATATTGTAAACATGTAAAACGTTGTTCAGTTTCTAACTCCCAAGTAAGATATATATCAGGAACATATCTACCCTCAAATGGTGGAATATTCAATTTCAGTTTAGGAATATGCACATCATCTCGTACCTGAGGTGGTGGTGCAGGCCTACCATTACGAATATATACCTGAGGTCGACCTGCTGGTGGTGGTGCTAGTGGGTGCACGTAGTTCTGATTTTGATCAACCTCATCCTCATAATCTCCCACATAATCATCCTCCTCCGCATCAACAGCAGGAGCCACAGAAGTATCAACAGCAACACCAATAGTTTGGCCAAACGCAAGAGGAACACGGCTCGCTCGGCGGAGATCTGTTTCGCGACGTGGAGGTAGTCGTTGTTGTTGTTGTTGTTGGAGAGGTGCGTTAGGTGCAGCGGGTGGTGGTGGTGGAAGAAGCGCGAGCAATTCATTAAACTTGTTATCGAGCTTTGTTTCGAACGTCTTCTCCATGCCATCTATCCATGGCCTCTTCAAATCTGTTTAGCACATCTTGCACCTGTCCACTCATCATTTGCTGAAATTGATCATGCAAATCCTTATTCGTCATGTTCTCCCAATCAGTCTCGTCGGCTTGTGATCCTGGCATGGTTAGCAGCAATAGAAACACACAAGAATATGATCCTTCAGATTACTAACAAGAGGTGGTGGTGGGTGTCACAAATCCGTCAAGCAAAACTCAAATTCTTACCAGTTCTTACCCAGCAGCAGGCGGTGATCGGCAACCGTTGTAGTCAAAAACTCTCAAAGCTTGGATAGAGCGATTACCAGGGAGAGTCAAACGCACGACGTAGATGTATGTAGAGCTGGGAAGGCTTATAATATGGTAGCAAAAAGGGTCAGCAATAATCAATTCAGAGATGCAAAGTTGAATAAACGCTCAACGACGGTACTGTGCTGGTCCTAGGCTAGACTGTGCTAGAGACGCGAGCCTAGAACACCAACAAAATCACGGCGCTGCACGTAAACAAGAGAAAGCACACTCTGGAATTTTTTTTCGCTCTTTTTTTTGCGCTCTTTTTTTTTGCGAAAAATCACTATAATGGCGAGTGTCTCTGATAGAGGCGAGGGTGTCCCGATCTTTCGATGAGATGATAACTATCGATTTGGTGGAGACGACTTTGACGATCCGACTACAAACGTGCACGACGTTGCGCCTTAACACTCGCTAAACCAATCTCCTGAGGTTACTGACGATGCCGGAAGCACGGTCAGCCTGACCATGAAGGTCTATTCCTGCAAGCAATCGAAGAACGAGCAAGAATATGATAAAGCAATCTGAATATTGCAAATATATATGAGGTATTGATAATGGTGGGGATCCGGAAGCGGTCTTGGTTTGGTCGTTGGACACAACCGAAGTACACGAAGTTGCAATGGCTAACTTTTAACTAAACAAATCCCAAGGAAAAAGCTACTAGATGGATCTACTTATATAGGAGTAATGGGTGGCGGCCAAGGAGGTGGGAGGACGTCCCAAGGCAGCCTAAAACTAAATCTAGGTCGTACAAGGCCAATGGGCCCAAGTGGAGGTGATGTAACACCTTTGGACTTGTAGTTTGACTCGGATTCTGCTGCAGCATCAGATTGTTTCGTCCACAACTCAACGCTCCGGACGAATTTGAAGGTGATTCCAATTGGGTTGGGAAGTGCACGAAATCTAGTTTCCAACAAAAAAAGAATCACCCAATTCGGAGTCCGTATGAAAAACTTGTGTGCGTTTTGAGTCAGGTATGTCTGTGCAGTCCGAATCTGAATCCAGAACGTGAGAGACTTGGACTCTATCTTCTCTTGGGCCAAAAGTGACGTGAGAGAACTTTTTGGACAGCAAATAAACATCTCTTTCTTCCTTATCTTCATATGTGGATTGTACAAATGTCCCATACACCTGCAATTAGACAAAACACAAAAGTGTGTGAAGTATTTTTGTTCTGGATAACATAAATAGATTATTGAATAGTTTGCACTAGAAATAACCTGACAAATATGCATATATGCAATATTTTTGGTCATATCCAAGGTAGTCATGTCCTCATCATCCTCCCCTTCTTGAAAATAAAGCCGTCCTCGGCGTTGCTTAATCTGAAATGTGGCTAACAAAAGAGACAAGGTGTACATGTTGTATATGTATAAGTCATCCATTTTTACTTCCCCTGATTTTTGCATATATGACACATGAATAGATGAGTAACTTGCATAGTTCATAAAATCTAAAGCCAAAAAAATAGCACAAGAAGTAGAAGGCATGAAAATATTGCAACTCAGTTTGCACATATAAGTGAAGCTCTTATTCATTTCAAAAGATTGACAATGTTCATCATTAAACCATCCCAACATTGGTGAATAAACCTTACTTGCATCAAATTTACATGCTACAACATGCTTAAATAAGCAAACATGCAATAAGTCATTCAACACAGAATCATCACCAAGATTAGAGGTCATATCAAAATGATTAAACATTGGTTCTTTTGCATCAATAGTTAATTCAATGGGTGCACTCAAAATTGTTGGTATTTCAGTTGTTTGATCACATGGCAAAGTCAAATTATCAACGTAGTCCTCTAAAATAGGTGGTTTGATCAAAGTAGTGGGTAGCTCATCAGATGGTGCATTCAAATTGACAAGGCATTCATCATTCTCATGTAGAGATGGAAGATCAGTACCTTTGTCATTACCTCTTATGATCAACTCAGATGATGTAGCCACTCTCGGGGGCGATGTGTCACATGGTGGAGGTGATGTAGTCCTGACAACAACGGATTTGGTTGTCATAGTATGCCTAGTAGTTGAAGGAACAATCATATCAACTCTTGGAATGTGTACCGTGCGCTTGTTCTCCTCGTGGCCAACACGTCGTTTTATTTCCTGTTCAGCTTTGCAAGCAAGATGAAACAAATGGTCCATAGGATAACACTCTTCATGAATTAGTATCTCTTGAATATCATGGTTTAATCCTCCCCAAAATCTATCCATAAAATCATCTTCACTTTCTTCTAAAGAGGAATGCAACAAGGTAGTTTGTAAATCATCATAATATTTTGTTACAGTTTCACTACCTTGTTTTAAGTGTTGCAACTTCTTAATCATGTCACGAGTATAATAAGCAGGGACGAAAGTATGTCGCATGGCAAGTTTCAAATCATCCCAAGTAGTAGGTATATAATCAGGGTGTAACCGACAATATTCACTCCACCAAACCAAAGCATAACCAGTGAAAGAACCAACCGCAACCTTAACCTTTTTATGTTCATTGAAATTATGGGAAGCAAATATATTTTTTATGTCGAACTCCCATTCAATATATAAAGCAGGTTTAAAACGGCCATTAAATGGTGGTATAGATACATTAACCTGATCATGTGCATTTGGATATTTGTGCACCTCTCGTGACGGTTGTGGTATTTGCAAAGGTGGTGGCACGTCTCCCGCGATCGACAAAGCCCATGAATTGACTCTGGATCCTGTCATGATTAGTAGAACAAGAAACAGAACCAATCTCCTGAGGTTACTGACGATGCCGGAAGCACGGTCAGCCTGACCACGAAGGTCTATTCCTGCAAGCAATCGAAGAACGAGCAAGAATATGTAAAGCAATCTGAATATTGCAAATATATATGAGGTATTGATAATGGTGGGGATCCGTAAGCGGTCTTGGTCTGGTCGTTGGACACAAACGAAGTACACGAAGTTGCAATGGCTAACTTTTAACTAAACAAATCCCAAGGAAAAGCTACTAGATGGATCTACTTATATAGGAGCAAGGGGTGGCGGCCAAGGAGGTGGGAGGACGTCCCAAGGCAGCCTAAAACTAAATCTAGGTCGTACAAGGCCAATGGGCCCAAGTGGAGGTGATGTAACACCTTTGGACTTGTAGTTTGACTCGGATTCTGCTGCAGCATCAGATTGTTTCGTCCACAACTCAACGCTCCGGACGAATTTTAAGGTGATCCCAATTGGGTTGGAAAGTGCACGAAATCTAGTTTCCAACAAAAAAAGAATCACCCAATTCGGAGTCCGTATGAAAAACTTGTGTGTGTTTTGAGTCAGGTATGTCTGTGCAGTCCGAATCTGAATCCAGAACGTGAGAGACTTGGACTCTATCTTCTCTTGGGCCAAAAGTGACGTGAGAGAACTTTTTGGACAGCAAATAAACATCTCTTTCTTCCTTATCTTCATATGTGGATTGTACAAATGTCCCATACACCTGCAATTAGACAAAACACAAAAGTGTGTGAAGTATTTTTGTTCTGGATAACATAAATAGATTATTGAATAGTTTGCACTAGAAATAACCTGACAAATATGCATATATGCAATATTTTTGGTCATATCCAAGGTAGTCATGTCCTCATCATCCTCCCCTTCTTGAAAATAAAGCCGTCCTCGGCGTTGCTTAATCTGAAATGTGGCTAACAAAAGAGACAAGGTGTACATGTTGTATATGTATAAGTCATCCATTTTTACTTCCCCTGATTTTTGCATATATGACACATGAATAGATGAGTAACTTGCATAGTTCATAAAATCTAAAGCCAAAAAAATAGCACAAGAAGTAGAAGGCATGAAAATATTGCAACTCAGTTTGCACATATAAGTGAAGCTCTTATTCATTTCAAAAGATTGACAATGTTCATCATTAAACCATCCCAACATTGGTGAATAAACCTTACTTGCATCAAATTTACATGCTACAACATGCTTAAATAAGCAAACATGCAATAAGTCATTCAACACAGAATCATCACCAAGATTAGAGGTCATATCAAAATGATTAAACATTGGTTCTTTTGCATCAATAGTTAATTCAATGGGTCCACTCAAAATTGTTGGTATTTCAGTTGTTTGATCACATGGCAAAGTCAAATTATCAACGTAGTCCTCTAAAATAGGTGGTGTGATCAAAGTAGTGGGTAGCTCATCAGATGGTGCATTCAAATTGACAAGGCATTCATCATTCTCATGTAGAGATGGAAGATCAGTACCTTTGTCATTACCTCTTATGATCAACTCAGATGATGTAGCCACTCTCGGGGGCGATGTGTCACATGGTGGAGGTGATGTAGTCCTGACAACAACGGATGTGGTTGTCATAGTATGCCTAGTAGTTGAAGGAACAATCATATCAACTCTTGGAATGTGCACCGTGCGCTTGTTCTCCTCGTGGCCAACACGTCGTTTTATTTCCTGTTCAGCTTTGCAAGCAAGACGAAACAAATGGTCCATAGGATAACACTCTTCATGAATTAGTATCTCTTGAATATCACGGTTTAATCCTCCCCAAAATCTATCCATAAAATCATCTTCACTTTCTTCTAAAGAGGAATGCAACAAGGTAGTTTGTAAATCATCCTAATATTTTGTTACAGTTTCACTACCTTGTTTTAAGTGTTGCAACTTCTTAATCATGTCACGAGTATAATAAGCAGGGACGAAAGTATGTCGCATGGCAAGTTTCAAATCATCCCAAGTAGTAGGTATATAATCAGGGTGTAACCGACAATATTCACTCCACCAAACCAAAGCATAACCAGTGAAAGAACCAACCGCAACCTTAACCTTTTTATGTTCATCGAAATTATGGGAAGCAAATATATTTTTTATGTCAAACTCCCATTCAATATATAAAGCAGGTTTAAAACGGCCATTAAATGGTGGTATAGATACATTAACCTGATCATGTGCATTTGGATGTTTGTGCACCTCTCGTGACGGTTGTGGTATTTGCAAAGGTGGTGGCACGTCTCCCGCGATCGACAAAGCCCATGAATTGACTCTGGATCCTGTCATGATTAGTAGAACAAGAAACAAAACCCAATAATAATGTTCCTATAACTACTAGGATGTGGTGGTAAAACGCTCACAGTAAAGCAAATATCAATGTCTTACAAGTTCTTACCATGCAGCAGGCGGTGATCGGCAACCAGCGGTGTCAAGTAACTCCGAATATTGAGTAAAACGATTGCCAGGGGAACGTACATATATACGGTGTAGAAATATGTGGAGCTGGGTTGGCTATATATGGTAGCAAAAGATTAGCAATAATCAATTCAGAGATGCAATGTTGAATAAACGCTCAACGACGGTACTGTGCTGGTCCTAGGCTAGACCGGACTAGAGACGCGAGCCTAGAACACTAATAAGGTCACGGCGTAGCACAACTAGCATCAATGAAGGATACTAAGTAGCTCTTGACAGCAAGATATAAGTGAAGATCACAACGGCAGTGAAGATAAAGATGAAAAACAACTGCCAAGCAGGATATACAACAACTCTCTCTTAACCTTTCCTCTTGAAAAGTTTGAGACAATTTTTTGATAAATTCTTTCAAAGAATGCTACTAACTCAAGCTTTCCAATGCAAAAAGAATCACTCAATTCCGAGTTGATATGAGGAGTCAAAGAATTCTAAAACTGGCCTGAAAAATTGGAACAAGCTTTGTTCACGAACTTCGGAGGGCAAAAAGACCTATTTAGAAGCCGATTTTGAGGTGTCAAATATTGAACTAGCTTCTGCAACTATTTAGATGCGGCTCGTCGCTATCTTCAATTTGAGTACTCACGGAGCAAAAACGGACTTCGTATGAGGAAGATACACCTGTTTTACTGAACAGTGCGCAAAACAGATTCCAATCCGAATTCAGGTACGAGATTGATTCTAGATAGATCCAATTTTTTTTCTTTTCTCTTTTTTTTCTCACGCTTTTTTTTTCTTTTTCTTCTCCCTTTTTTTCTTTTTTTCTTTCCTTTTTTCTCTCTTTTTTTTCTTTATCTTCTTTTTCTCCCTCTTTCCAAGACAAACTAGATAAGATGCAGATTCGATCTGGCGAAGATGTGAGTGACCTCAACTATGATTATGACAATAAACAGTGCGTTGCACGTGGTGGAAATTGGTGGATGGGATGGTGGACAGCGGATGGAATAATGATGCAGCGGCTGCGTGACTAATGTGAACAGAACTCGAAACTCTAAAGGAACTAGACACTAAGACCAGCAACTCGACACGACGATGCAACCGATAATTCAACTATGCAAGCAATGAAAAGAAAATTGCAAAGGCTCAGACTGGCTTGGACCAAGGATGAATAGATCTAACTTTTGTTTTGTGGCTTTTTCTTGGACAATAGGTAAGAAAATAAATCTAATCTAGGAAAAACTGGAAATTCTCACCGAGCAACCTGAAAACTGATACCACTTGATAGAGGCGAGGGTGTCCCGATCTTTCGATGAGATGATAACTATCGATTTGGTGGAGACGACTTTGACGATCCGACTACAAACGTGCACGACGTTGCGCCTTAACAATCGCTAAACCAATCTCCTGAGGTTACTGACGATGCCGGAAGCACGGTCAGCCTGACCACGAAGGTCTATTCCTGCAAGCAATCGAAGAACGAGCAAGAATATGATAAAGCAATCTGAATATTGCAAATATATATGAGGTATTGATAATGGTGGGGATCCGAAAGCGGCCTTGGTCTGGTCGTTGGACACAAACAAAGTACACGAAGTTGCAATGGCTAACTTTTAACTAAACAAATCCCAAGGAAAAAGCTACTAGATGGATCTACTTATATAGGAGTAAGGGGTGGCGGCCAAGGAGGTGGGAGGACGTCCCAAGGCAGCCTAAAACTAAATCTAGGTCGTACAAGGCCAATGGGCCCAAGTGGAGGTGATGTAACACCTTTGAACTTGTAGTTTGACTCGGATTCTGCTGCAGCATCAGATTGTTTCGTCCACAACTCAACGCTCCGGACGAATTTGAAGGTGATTCCAATTGGGTTGGAAAGTGCACGAAATCTAGTTTCCAACAAAAAAAAGAATCACCCAATTTGGAGTCCGTATGAAAAACTTGTGTGCGTTTTGAGTCAGGTATGTCTGTGCAGTCCGAATCTGAATCCAGAACGTGAGAGACTTGGACTCTATCTTCTCTTGGGCCAAAAGTGACGTGAGAGAACTTTTTGGACAGCAAATAAACATCTCTTTCTTCCTTATCTTCATATGTGGATTGTACAAATGTCCCATACACCTGCAATTAGACAAAACACAAAAGTGTGTGAAGTATTTTTGTTCTGGATAACATAAATAGATTATTGAATAGTTTGCACTAGAAATCACCTGACAAATATGCATATATGCAATATTTTTGGTCATATCCAAGGTAGTCATGTCCTCATCAGTCACAAAACTCTTCCTAGGTCAAACTGACAGGATGGCCTCGAAATTCTTTCGACCAATTTTTTTTTCGTTTTTTCGACTGCCCGGACCCAAAAACTGGAAACGGGTCAAAAAAAACTTCCTATAATGGCACCTGTCTCAAAACACTCAGAAACACCTAAAAATAGGATAGCCAGAATTTTTTTCGAAAAATGCGTTTTCGAAAAGTTTTGGGCGTAAACGGAGGGTGGTTTCCGGACTCTTTTTTTTCCGAAACCTACTCCGGCAAGGAAACACGAATCGGAATCTAGATGGATCTCGAAAACAAACCTAATATGACAAGAACTCGGATTGGTGGTGGATATATGGTAGTAGATGGCAGCGGTGGTGGTATATGACAGCGGTGGTGGTATATGGATACGGATTCGAAGCGGTGGCGGATAAGCGGCGGTGGTAGATGGCAGGGGCGATGATGATGGTGCGGCGGCGGCGTGACAACTTATGACCAGAACTCGAAACTCTAAAAGACTAGACTCTAAGACCAGCAACTAGACACGATGATGCAACCGCAAATTCAACAAAGCAAAACCCTAAAAAGATTATGCAAAGGCTCAGATTGGTTCGGATATGATGAACTAACCCTAATTTTTTTTGTGGCTTTTTCGTGGACTATAGGTATGAAGAACAGACTCGATCTAAACTACGAAAAAACTATAAAATCTCACCGAGCAACCTGGAAATCTGATACCACTTGATAGAGGCAAAGATGTCCCGTCTTTCGATGAGATGATGGATATCGCTTTGGTGGCAGTCGACTTTGACGATCCGACTACGAACGTGCGAGGACGTCGCGCCTTAGCAATCGCTAAACCAACTCCGAGAGGTTATTGACCACGCCGGAGCACGATCAACCTGACCACGTGGGTCTGTTTCCTGCGAGCAAACGAAGAACAAGAAAGAAACTGAGATTGCAATCTGGATATTGCGAATATAAGATGAAAGCTTTATTGATCAAGGTGGGGTTCTGTGACGCCTTTGTCTGGTCATTGAACACAAACGAAGTACGCGAAGTTGCAGCTATGGCGAACTTTTAATCTAAACAAAACCCGAAGTCTAAACGATGCCCTAAGGGCTGTATATATGGAGGAAGAGGGGGGAATTTCGTGGCCCTTGGTGGAGGGGTCCGAAATCAACCCTATCTCTTGTTTCCCCACACATACGTACTCTAAAAATAGCCTATACTTATGTATTCCGAAATTACATGGGCCTGGCCCAATAATAAGGTGACGCAGCACCTAAATGATAGAGGCAAAGGTGTCCCGTCTTTTGATGAGATGGTGGATTTCGCTTTGGTGGAAGTCGACTTTGACGATCCGACTACGAACGTGCGAGGACGTCGCGCCTTAGCAATCGCTAAACCAACTCCGAGAGGTTATTGACCACGCCGGAGCACGATCAACCTGACCACGAGGGTCTGTTTCCTGCGAGCAAACGAAGAACAAGCAAGAAACTGAGATTGCAATCTGGATATTGCGAATATAAGATGAAAGCTTTATTGATCAAGGTGGGGTTCTGTGACGCCTTTGTCTGGTCGTTGAACACAAACGAAGTACGCGAAGTTGCAGCTATGGCGAACTTTTAATCTAAACAAAACCCAAAGTCTAAACGATGCCCTAAGGGCTGTATATATGGAGGAAGAGGGGGGAATTTCGTGGCCCTTGGGGGAGGAGTCCGAAATCAACCCTATCTCTTGTTTCTCCACACATACGGACTCTAAAAATAGCCTATACTTAAGTATTTCGAAATTACATGGGCCTGGCCCAATAATAAGGTGACGCAGCACCTAAAATAGCCTCGGGACGAAATTTATGAAGTGGCATCTTGTATATTTCGTCCAAGGCTTCATGCACCCATTATGGTGGCTTCAAAGTCCTGAAATCATCACTTGTAACTCCATTCTTGTTCCCCTTGCGCATGCCATCATCTCCATGCTTGTTCTTGCTCCAATGTTCATCCTTCTCCAAGCTAGGCCCTTCATTTGTAAGCAAAACAAATGTATCCAATTTAGGCAGCATCATATTCTCATGAACATTAGAATCATTACCAAGAAACGAAAGTACCTGGTAATTTAGTTGGCGTGCACGAGCTCTAGTAATTGGTCCAGTATGTATAGCAGCAGGGGCTGTGGGTGTAACAATTGTATTGATGTCCTCATCATCCTCCCCTTCTTGAAATGAAGTCGTCCTCGACAGAAGTTCATCTTCCTCACCCAAATAAGGCTTCAAATCTGCAATGTTAAAAGTGGGACTAACTCCAAAATCTGCAGGCAGCTCAAGTTTATATGCATTATCATTTATTTTGTCTAACACCTTAAAGGGACCATCAGCACGTGGCATTAGCTTTGATTTGCGCAAATCAGGAAATCTATCCTTACGCAAATGTAACCAAACAAGATCTCCAGGTGCAAACACAACATGTTTTCTACCCTTATCTCCAGCAAGTTTATATTTAGCATTCATACGCTCAATGTTTTCCTTAGTTAACTCATGCATTTTTAAAATCAATTCAGCACGTTGTTTAGCATCAAAATTAACCTTCTCCGACGTTGGAAGAGGCAACAAATCAATAGGTGCACGAGGTAGGAAACCATACACAACTTCAAAAGGGCACATCTTAGTAGTAG
Source organism: Triticum dicoccoides (assembly GCF_002162155.2). Classification (NCBI taxonomy): domain Eukaryota; kingdom Viridiplantae; phylum Streptophyta; class Magnoliopsida; order Poales; family Poaceae; genus Triticum; species Triticum dicoccoides. Next base: position 229,788 of record NW_021263775.1, read on the forward strand.
AATGCAATGAACGATTATAAGCAAATTCAATATGAGGCAAGCATTCCTCCCACATTTTCTTATTATTCTTCAAAACAGCCCTAAGCATAGTAGACAACGTTCTATTGACTACTTCAGTTTGTCCATCAGTTTGGGGGTGACAAGTAGTACTAAAAAGCAGTTTAGTCCCCAACTTAGCCCATAAACATCTCCAAAAGTGGCTAAGAAATTTAGTATCACGATCTGAAACAATAGTATTTGGCACACCATGCAAGCGAATAATTTCACGAAAGAACAAATCAGCAACATTAACAGCATCATCGCTTTTATGACATGGTATAAAGTGTGCCATTTTCGAGAATCTATCCACGACAACAAATATGCTATCCCTCCCCTTCTTTGTTCGAGGTAAACCTAAAACAAAGTCCATAGATATATCCTCCCAAGGAACACTAGGTACAGGCAAAGGCATATATAAACCATGAGGATTGAGTCATGACTTAGCTTTTTGACATATAGTGCATCGAGCAATAAAACGCTCAACATCCCGTCTCATCTTTGGCCAAAAGAAATGTGTAGCAAGTACGTCCTCCGTCTTCTTCACGCCAAAGTGTCCCATTAATCCTCCTCCATGCGCCTCCTGCAACAACAAAAGACGAACGGAGCTAGCTGGAATGCATAGCTTGTTAGCACGAAACACAAATCCATCGTTAACGACAAACTTGTTCCACATTCTTCCTTCTTTACAATTCTGCATTACATCTTTAAAATTAGCATCATGCACATATTGATCTTTGATGGTCTCCAAACCAAATATTTTGAAGTCAAGTTGTGAAAGCATAGTATAGCGACGAGACAATGCATCAGCAATAACATTTTCTTTTCCCTTCTTGTGTTTAATGACATAAGGGAAAGTCTCAATGAATTCAACCCATTTAGCATGTCTAAGATTCAGTTTAGCTTGACTTTTAATATGTTTCAAAGATTCATGATCAGAATGTATAACAAATTCTTTGGGCCATAAATAATGTTGCCATGTTTCTAAAGTCCGAACAAGAGCATATAATTCTTTATCATAAGTAGAATAATTCAGACTAGGCCCACTCAATTTTTCAGAAAAGTATGCAACAGGTTTGCCATCTTGTAATAACACACCTCCTAATCCAATTCCACTAGCATCACATTCAAGCTCAAAAGTCTTATTAAAATCAGGAAGTTGGAGTAAAGGAGCATGTGTCAACTTATCTTTCAATACCGTGAAGGCTTCTTCCTGTGCGGTACCCCAAACAAAAGGCACATCCTTCTTTGTAAGCTCGTTGAGAGGTGCAGCAATGGTGCTGAAATCTCTCACAAAACGCCTATAGAATCCAGCGAGGCCAATAAAACTCCTCACTTGTGTGACCGTTTTGGGCTGCGGCCAACTCTCAATAGCTTCAATCTTGGCTTTGTCAACTTCAATTCCCTGTGGAGTAACAACATAGCCAAGAAAAGATACTCGGTCGGTGCAAAAGGTGCACTTCCCAAGGTTACCAAACAAACGTGCATCACGTAGAGCAATAAAAACAGCACGTAAATGTTCCAAATGTTCTTCCAAAGATCTGCTATAAATCAGTATGTCATCAAAGTAAACTACCACAAATCGTCCAATGAAAGCACGTAAAACTTCGTTCATTAATCTCATGAAAGTACTAGGTGCATTAGTTAACCCAAAAGGCATGACTAACCACTCATATAATCCAAACTTAGTTTTAAATGCTGTTTTCCATTCATCTCCCAATTTCATACGAATTTGATGGTAGCCACTACGCAAATCAACTTTGGAGAATATTGTAGAGCCACTCAATTCATCAAGCATATCATCTAGCCTAGGAATAGGATGACGATAACGAATAGTAATATTATTAATGCCTCTACAATCAACACACATACGTGATGTTCCATCCTTTTTCGGCACTAGAATAATAGGAACAGCACAAGGACTAAGGGATTCGCGTATATAACCTTTGTCGAGAAGCTCTTGTACTTGGCGCATAATCTCCTTCGTCTCCTCTGGATTGGTACGGTATGGTGCACGGTTTGGCAGTGAAGCACCGGGAATTAAGTCAATCTGATGCTCAATCCCTCGAATAGGCGGTAATCCCGGTGGCACGTCTTGTGGAAAGACGTCAGCGAACTCCTGCAAAATGTTAGTGACAGCAGGAGGCAAAGAGGAAGGCACGTCCTCGAATGAAAATAATGCCTCTTTGCACACAAAAGCATAGCAAACAGATTTGCTGAAATCTAGCTCATCAATATCAGATTTGGTGGCAAATAAACATGCACTTTTCAATTTAATTTCAGAAGCAACACTAGATGGTTTATTATTAGGCTTCATTTGTTGCTCAAATTCTTTTGCCACAATCTGATTTTCACTCTTATTCGTCTCCTGTTTTGCTTTATTAGCTCTATTAATATCATCTTTCAAAATGGAATCAGGAGTCATAGGAAGCAAAGTAATATTTTTATCCTTATGAACAAGAGTATAGTGATTGTTTCTACCATGGTGTACAGAATTTTTATCAAATTGCCATGGTCTATGATGAGGACATCAATACAATTGTTACACCCACAGCCCCTGCTGCTATACATACTGGACCAATTACTAGAGCTCGTGCACGCCAACTAAATTACCAGGTACTTTCGTTTCTTGGTAATGATTCTAATGTTCATGAGAATATGATGCTGCCTAAATTGGATACATTTGTTTTGCTTACAAATGAAGGGCCTAGCTTGGAGAAGGATGAACATTGGAGCAAGAACAAGCATGGAGATGATGGCATGCGCAAGGGAAACAAGAACGGAGTTACAAGTGATGATTTCAGGACTTTGAAGCCACCATAATGGGTGCATGAAGCCTTGGACGAAATATACAAGACGCCACTTCATAAATTTCGTCCCGAGGCTATTTTAGGTGCTGCGTCACCTTATTATTGGCCCAGGCCCATGTAATTTCGAAATACATAAGTATAGGCTATTTTTAGAGTCCGTATGTGTGGGGAAACAAGAGATAGGGTTGATTTCGGACCCCTCCACCAAGGGCCACGAAATTCCCCCCCTCTTCCTCCATATATACAGCCCTTAGGGCATCGTTTAGACTTTGGGTTTTGTTTAGATTAAAAGTTCGCCATAGCTGCAACTTCGCGTACTTCGTTTGTGTTCAACGACCAGACAAAGGCGTCACAGAACCCCACCTTGATCAATAAAGCTTTCATCTTATATTCGCAATATCCAGATTGCAATCTTAGTTTCTTGCTTGTTCTTCGTTTGCTCGCAGGAAACAGACCCTCGTGGTCAGGTTGATCGTGCTCCGGCGTGGTCAATAACCTCTCGGAGTTGGTTTAGCGATTGCTAAGGCGCGACGTCCTCGCACGTTCGTAGTCGGATCGTCAAAGTCGACTTCCACCAAAGCGAAATCCACCATCTCATCGAAAGACGGGACACCTTTGCCTCTATCACGGAGGGAGCTGCAACAACTTGGCTAGCATGGAGATGGTGGAGAAGCTTTCTCTCACCACAAGACCACATCCACATCCTTACTACATCCAATGGTTCAACAACAGCGGCAAGGTTAAGGTAACACGTACTGTTCGTGTGCATTTTAGTATCTCTACATATGCTGATTATGTTGATTGTGATGTGGTACCTATGCAAGCATGTTCCTTATTACTTGGTAGACCATGGCAATTTGATAAAAATTCTGTACACCATGGTAGAAACAATCACTATACTCTTGTTCATAAGGATAAAAATATTACTTTGCTTCCTATGACTCCTGATTCCATTTTGAAAGATGATATTAATAGAGCTAATAAACCAAAACAGGAGACGAATAAGAGTGAAAATCAGATTGTGGCAAAAGAATTTGAGCAACAAATGAAGCCTAATAATAAACCATCTAGTGTTGCTTCTGAAATTAAATTGAAAAGTGCATGTTTATTTGCCACCAAATCTGATATTGATGAGCTAGATTTCAGCAAATCTGTTTGCTATGCTTTTGTGTGCAAAGAGGCATTATTTTCATTCGAGGACGTGCCTTCCTCTTTGCCTCCTGCTGTCACTAACATTTTGCAGGAGTTCGCTGACGTCTTTCCACAAGACGTGCCACCGGGATTACCGCCTATTCGAGGGATTGAGCATCAGATTGACTTAATTCCCGGTGCTTCACTGCCAAACCGTGCACCATACCGTACCAATCCAGAGGAGACGAAGGAGATTATGCGCCAAGTACAAGAGCTTCTCGACAAAGGTTATATACGCGAATCCCTTAGTCCTTGTGCTGTTCCTATTATTCTAGTGCCGAAAAAGGATGGAACATCACGTATGTGTGTTGATTGTAGAGGCATTAATAATATTACTATTCGTTATCGTCATCCTATTCCTAGGCTAGATGATATGCTTGATGAATTGAGTGGCTCTACAATATTCTCCAAAGTTGATTTGCGTAGTGGCTACCATCAAATTCGTATGAAATTGGGAGATGAATGGAAAACAGCATTTAAAACTAAGTTTGGATTATATGAGTGGTTAGTCATGCCTTTTGGGTTAACTAATGCACCTAGTACTTTCATGAGATTAATGAACGAAGTTTTACGTGCTTTCATTGGACGATTTGTGGTAGTTTACTTTGATGACATACTGATTTATAGCAGATCTTTGGAAGAACATTTGGAACATTTACGTGCTGTTTTTATTGCTCTACGTGATGCACGTTTGTTTGGTAACCTTGGGAAGTGCACCTTTTGCACCGACCGAGTATCTTTTCTTGGCTATGTTGTTACTCCACAGGGAATTGAAGTTGACAAAGCCAAGATTGAAGCTATTGAGAGTTGGCCGCAGCCCAAAACGGTCACACAAGTGAGGAGTTTTATTGGCCTCGCTGGATTCTATAGGCGTTTTGTGAGAGATTTCAGCACCATTGCTGCACCTCTCAACGAGCTTACAAAGAAGGATGTGCCTTTTGTTTGGGGTACCGCACAGGAAGAAGCCTTCACGGTATTGAAAGATAAGTTGACACATGCTCCTTTACTCCAACTTCCTGATTTTAATAAGACTTTTGAGCTTGAATGTGATGCTAGTGGAATTGGATTAGGAGGTGTGTTATTACAAGATGGCAAACCTGTTGCATACTTTTCTGAAAAATTGAGTGGGCCTAGTCTGAATTATTCTACTTATGATAAAGAATTATATGCTCTTGTTCGGACTTTAGAAACATGGCAACATTATTTATGGCCCAAAGAATTTGTTATACATTCTGATCATGAATCTTTGAAACATATTAAAAGTCAAGCTAAACTGAATCTTAGACATGCTAAATGGGTTGAATTCATTGAGACTTTCCCTTATGTCATTAAACACAAGAAGGGAAAAGAAAATGTTATTGCTGATGCATTGTCTCGTCGCTATACTATGCTTTCACAACTTGACTTCAAAATATTTGGTTTGGAGACCATCAAAGATCAATATGTGCATGATGCTAATTTTAAAGATGTAATGCAGAATTGTAAAGAAGGAAGAATGTGGAACAAGTTTGTCGTTAACGATGGATTTGTGTTTCGTGCTAACAAGCTATGCATTCCAGCTAGCTCCGTTCGTCTTTTGTTGTTGCAGGAGGCGCATGGAGGAGGATTAATGGGACACTTTGGCGTGAAGAAGACGGAGGACGTACTTGCTACACATTTCTTTTGGCCAAAGATGAGACGGGATGTTGAGCGTTTTATTGCTCGATGCACTATATGTCAAAAAGCTAAGTCATGACTCAATCCTCATGGTTTATATATGCCTTTGCCTGTACCTAGTGTTCCTTGGGAGGATATATCTATGGACTTTGTTTTAGGTTTACCTCGAACAAAGAAGGGGAGGGATAGCATATTTGTTGTCGTGGATAGATTCTCGAAAATGGCACACTTTATACCATGTCATAAAAGCGATGATGCTGTTAATGTTGCTGATTTGTTCTTTCGTGAAATTATTCGCTTGCATGGTGTGCCAAATACTATTGTTTCAGATCGTGATACTAAATTTCTTAGCCACTTTTGGAGATGTTTATGGGCTAAGTTGGGGACTAAACTGCTTTTTAGTACTACTTGTCACCCCCAAACTGATGGACAAACTGAAGTAGTCAATAGAACATTGTCTATTATGCTTAGGGCTGTTTTGAAGAATAATAAGAAAATGTGGGAGGAATGCTTGCCTCATATTGAATTTGCTTATAATCGTTCATTGCATTCTACTACTAAGATGTGCCCTTTTGAAGTTGTGTATGGTTTCCTACCTCGTGCACCTATTGATTTGTTGCCTCTTCCATCTTCGGAGAAGGTTAATTTTGATGCTAAACAACGTGCTGAATTGATTTTAAAAATGCATGAGTTAACTAAGGAAAACATTGAGCGCATGAATGCTAAATATAAACTTGCTGGAGATAAGGGTAGAAAACATGTTGTGTTTGCACCTGGAGATCTTGTTTGGTTACATTTGCGTAAGGATAGATTTCCTGATTTGCGCAAATCAAAGTTAAGGCCACGTGCTGATGGTCCCTTTAAGGTGTTAGAGAAAATAAATGATAACGCATATAAACTTGAGCTGCCTGCAGATTTTGGGGTTAGTCCCACTTTTAACATTGCAGATTTGAAGCCTTATTTGGGTGAGGAAGATGAACTTCCGTCGAGGACGACTTCATTTCAAGAAGGGGAGGATGATGAGGACATCAATACAATTGTTACACCCACAGCCCCTACTGCTATACATACTGGACCAATTACTAGAGCTCGCGCACGCCAACTAAATTACCAAGTACTTTCGTTTCTTGGTATGTTCATGAGAATATGATGCTGCCTAAATTGGATACATTTGTTTTGCTTACAAATAAAGGGCCTAGCTTGGAGAAGGATGAACATTGGAGCAAGAACAAGCGTGGAGATGATGGCATGCTGATATAGGCAAAGGTGTCCCGTCTTTCGATGAGATGGTGGATTTCGCTTTGGTGGAAGTCGACTTTGACGATCCGACTACGAACGTGCGAGGACGTCGCGCCTTAGCAATCGCTAAACCCACTCCGAGAGGTTATTGACCACGCCGGAGCACGATCAACCTGACCACGAGGGTCTGTTTCCTGCGAGCAAACGAAGAACAAGCAAGAAACTAAGATTGCAATCTGGATATTGCGAATATAAGATGAAAGCTTTATTGATCAAGGTGGGGTTCTGTGACGCCTTTGTCTGGTCGTTGAACACAAACGAAGTACGCGAAGTTGCAGCTATGGCGAACTTTTAATCTAAACAAAACCCAAAGTCTAAACGATGCCCTAAGGGCTGTATATATGGAGGAAGAGGGGGAAATTTCGTGGCCCTTGGTGGAGGAGTCCGAAATCAACCCTATCTCTTGTTTCCCCACACATACGGACTCTAAAAATAGCCTATACTTATGTATTTCGAAATTACATGGGCCTGGCCCAATAATAAGGTGACGCAGCACCTAAAAGAGCCTCGGGACGAAATTTATGAAGTGGCATCTTGTATATTTCGTCCAAGGCTTCATGCACCCATTATGGTGGCTTCAAAGTCCTGAAATCATCACTTGTAACTCCGTTCTTGTTTCCCTTGCGCATGCCATCATCTCCATGCTTGTTCTTGCTCCAATGTTCATCCTTCTCCAAGCTAGGCCCTTCATTTGTAAGCAAAACAAATGTATCCAATTTAGGCAGCATCATATTCTCATGAACATTAGAATCATTACCAAGAAACGAAAGTACCTGGTAATTTAGTTGGCGTGCACGAGCTCTAGTAATTGGTCCAGTATGTATAGCAGCAGGGGCTGTGGGTGTAACAATTGTATTGATGTCCTCATCACTAAAATAGCCTCGGGACGAAATTTATGAAGTGGCATCTTGTATATTTCGTCCAAGGCTTCATGCACCCATTATGGTGGCTTCAAAGTCCTAAAATCATCACTTGTAACTCCGTTCTTGTTCCCCTTGCGCATGCCATCATCTCCATGCTTGTTCTTGCTCCAATGTTCATCCTTCTCCAAGCTAGGCCCTTCATTTGTAAGCAAAACAAATGTATCCAATTTACGCAGCATCATATTCTCATGAACATTAGAATCATTACCAAGAAACGAAAGTACCTGGTAATTTAGTTGGCGTGCACGAGCTCTAGTAATTGGTCCAGTATGTATAGCAGCAGGGGCTGTGGGTGTAACAATTGTATTGATGTCCTCATCAGCTCCTATGCCTTTGCCATGCAATTGTGACCCTTGTGATAGAGGCAAAGGTGTCCCGTCTTTCGATGAGATGATGGATATCGCTTTGGTGGCAGTCGACTTTGACGATCCGACTACGAACGTGCGAGGACGTCGCGCCTTAGCAATCGCTAAACCAACTCCGAGAGGTTATTGACCACGCCGGAGCACGATCAACCTGACCACGAGGGTCTGTTTCCTGCGAGCAAACGAAGAACAAGCAAGAAACTAAGATTGCAATCTGGATATTGCGAATATAAGATGAAAGCTTTATTGATCAAGGTGGGGTTCTGTGACGCCTTTGTCTGGTCGTTGAACACAAACGGAGTACGCGAAGTTGCAGCTGTGGCGAACTTTTAATCTAAACAAAACCCGAAGTCTAAACGATGCCCTAAGGGCTGTATATATGGAGGAAGAGGGGGGAATTTCGTGGCCCTTGGTGGAGGGGTCCGAAATCAACCCTATCTCTTGTTTCCCCACACATACGGACTCTAAAAATAGCCTATACTTATGTATTTCGAAATTACATGGGCCTGGCCCAATAATAAGGTGACGCAGCACCTAAAATAGCCTCGGGACGAAATTTATGAAGTGGCATCTTGTATATTTCGTCCAAGGCTTCATGCACCCATTATGGTGGCTTCAAAGTCCTGAAATCATCACTTGTAACTCCGTTCTTGTTTCCCTTGCGCATGCCATCATCTCCATGCTTGTTCTTGCTCCAATGTTCATCCTTCTCCAAGCTAGGCCCTTCATTTGTAAGCAAAACAAATGTATCCAATTTAGGCAGCATCATATTCTCATGAACATTAGAATCATTACCAAGAAACGGAAGTACCTGGTAATTTAGTTGGCGTGCACGAGCTCTAGTAATTGGTGCAGTATGTATAGCAGCAGGGGCTGTGGGTGTAACAATTGTATTGATGTCCTCATCAGCTCCTATGCCTTTGCCATGTAATTGTGACCCTTGTGATAGAGGCAAAGGTGTCCCATCTTTCGATGAGATGATGGATATCGCTTTGGTGGCAGTCGACTTTGACGATCCGACTACGAACGTGCGAGGACGTCGCGCCTTAGCAATCGCTAAACCAACTCCGAGAGGTTATTGACCACACCGGGGCACGATCAACCTGACCACGAGGGTCTGTTTCCTGCGAGCAAACGAAGAACAAGCAAGAAACTGAGATTGCAATCTGGATATTGCGAATATAAGATGAAAGCTTTATTGATCAAGGTGGGGTTCTGTGACGCCTTTTTCTGGTCATTGAACACAAACGAAGTACGCGAAGTTGCAGCTATGGCGAACTTTTAATCTAAACAAAACCCAAAGTCTAAACGATGCCCTAAGGGCTGTATATATGGAGGAAGAGGGGGGAATTTCGTGGCCCTTGGTGGAGGGGTCCGAAATCAACCCTATCTCTTGTTTCCCCACACATACGTACTCTAAAAATAGCCTATACTTATGTATTTCGAAATTACATGGGCCTGGCCCAATAATAAGGTGACGCAGCACCTAAAATAGCCTCGGGACGAAATTTATGAAGTGGCATCTTGTATATTTCGTCCAAGGCTTCATGCACCAATTATGGTGGCTTCAAAGTCCTGAAATCATCACTTGTAACTCCGTTCTTGTTCCCCTTGCGCATGTGATAGAGGCGGAGGTGTCCCGTCTTTCGATGAGATGATGGATATCGCTTTGGTGGAAGTCGACTTTGACGATCCGACTACGAACGTGCGAGGACGTCGCGCCTTAGCAATCGCTAAACCAACTCCGAGAGGTTATTGACCACGCCGGAGCACGATCAACCTGACCACGAGGGTCTGTTTCCTGCGAGCAAACGAAGAACAAGCAAGAAACTAAGATTGCAATCTGGATATTGCGAATATAAGATGAAAGCTTTATTGATCAAGGTGGGGTTCTGTGACGCCTTTGTCTGGTCGTTGAACACAAACGAAGTGCGCGAAGTTGCAGCTATGGCGAACTTTTAATCTAAACAAAACCCAAAGTCTAAACGATGCCCTAAGGGCTGTATATATGGAGGAAGAGGGGGGGAATTTGGTGGCCCTTGGTGGAGGGGTCCGAAATCAACCCTATCTCTTGTTTCCCCACACATACGGACTCTAAAAATAGCCTATACTTATGTATTTCGAAATTACATGGGCCTGGCCGAATAATAAGGTGACGCAGCACCTAAAATAGCCTCGGGACGAAATTTATGAAGTGGCATCTTGTATATTTCGTCCAAGGCTTCATGCACCCATTATGGTGGCTTCAAAGTCCTGAAATCATCACTTGTAACTCCGTTCTTGTTTCCCTTGCGCATGCCATCATCTCCATGCTTGTTCTTGCTCCAATGTTCATCCTTCTCCATGCTAGGCCCTTCATTTGTAAGCAAAACAAATGTATCCAATTTAGGCAGCATCATATTCTCATGAACATTAGAATCATTACCAAGAAACGAAAGTACCTGGTAATTTAGTTGGCGTGCACGAGCTCTAGTAATTGGTCCAGTATGTATAGCAGCAGGGGCTGTGGGTGTAACAATTGTATTGATGTCCTCATCATCCTCCCCTTCTTGAAATGAAGTCGTCCTCGACGGAAGTTCATCTTCCTCACCCAAATAAGGCTTCAAATCTGCAATGTTAAAAGTGGGACTAACCCCAAAATCTGCAGGCAGCTCAAGTTTATATGCATTATCATTTATTTTCTCTAACACCTTAAAGGGACCATCAGCACGTGGCATTAACTTTGATTTGCGCAAATCAGGAAATCTATCCTTACGCAAATGTAACCAAACAAGATCTCCAGGTGCAAAGACAACATGTTTTCTACCCTTATCTCCAGCAAGTTTATATTTAGCATTCATGCGCTCAATGTTTTCCTTTGTTAACTCATGCATTTTTAAAATCAATTCAGCACGTTGTTTAGCATCAAAATTAACCTTCTCCGAAGATGGAAGAGGCAACAAATCAATAGGTGCACGAGGTAGGAAACCATACACAACTTCAAAAGGGCACATCTTAGTAGTAGAATGCAATGAACAATTATAAGCAAATTCAATATGAGGCAAGCATTCCTCTCACATTTTCTTATTATTCTTCAAAACAGCCCTAAGCATAGTAGACAACGTTCTATTGACTACTTCAGTTTGTCCATCAGTTTGGGGGTGACAAGTAGTACTAAAAAGCAGTTTAGTCCCCAACTTAGCCCATAAACATCTCCAAAAGTGGCTAGGAAATTTAGTATCACGATCTGAAACAATAGTATTTGGCACACCATGCAAGCGAATAATTTCACAAAAGAACAAATCAGCAACATTAACAGCATCATCGCTTTTATGACATGGTATAAAGTGTGCCATTTTCGAGAATCTATCCACGACAACAAATATGCTATCCCTCCCCTTCTTTGTTCGAGGTAAACCTAAAACAAAGTCCATAGATATATCCTCCCAAGGAACACTAGGTACAGGCAAAGGCATATATAAACCACGAGGATTGAGTCGTGACTTAGCTTTTTGACATGTAGTACATCGAGCAATAAAACGCTCAACATCCCGTCTCATCTTTGGCCAAAAGAAATGTGTAGCAAGTACGTCCTCCGTCTTCTTCACGCCAAAATGTCCCATTAATCCTCCTCCATGCGCTTCCTGCAACAACAAAAGACGAACGGAGCTAGCTGGAATGCATAGCTTGTTAGCACGAAACACAAATCCATCGTTAACGACAAACTTGTTCCACATTCTTCCTTCTTTACAATTATGCATTACATCTTTAAAATCAGCATCATGCACATATTGATCTTTGATGGTCTCCAAACCAAATATTTTGAAGTCAAGTTGTGAAAGCATAGTATAGCGACGAGACAAAGCATCAGCAATAACATTTTCTTTTCCCTTCTTGTGTTTAATGACATAAGGGAAAGTCTCAATGAATTCAACCCATTTAGCATGTCTACGATTCAGTTTAGCTTGACTTTTAATATGTTTCAATGATTCATGATCAGAATGTATAACAAATTCTTTGGGCCATAAATAATGTTGCCATGTTTCTAAAGTCCGAACAAGAGCATATAATTCTTTATCATAAGTAGATAATTTAGACTAGGCCCACTCAATTTTTCAGAAAAGTATGCAACAGGTTTGCCATCTTATAATAACACACCTCCTAATCCAATTCCACTAGCATCACATTCAAGCTCAAAAGTCTTATTAAAATCAGGAAGTTGGAGTAAAGGAGCATGTGTCAACTTATCTTTCAATACCGTGAAGGCTTCTTCCTGTGCGGTACCCCAAAGAAACGGCACATCTTTCTTTGTAAGCTCATTGAGAGGTGCAGCAATGGTGCTGAAATCTCTCACAAAACGCCTATAGAATCCAGCGAGGCCAAGAAAACTCCTCACTTGTGTGACCGTTTTGGGCTGCGGCCAACTCTCAATAGCTTCAATCTTGGCTTTATCAACTTCAATTCCCTGTGGAGTAACAACATAGCCAAGAAAAGATACTCGGTCGGTGCAAAAGGAGCACTTCCCAAGGTTACCAAACAAACGTGCATCATGTAGAGCAATAAAAACAGCACGTAAATGTTTCAAATGTTCCTCCAAAGATCTGCTATAAATCAATATGTCATCGAAGTAAACTACCACAAATCGTCCAATGAAAGCACGTAAAACTTCGTTCATTAATCTCATGAAAGTACTAGGTGCATTAGTTAACCCAAAAGGCATGACTAACCACTCATATAATCCAAACTTAGTTTTAAATGCTGTTTTCCATTCATCTCCCAATTTCATACGAATTTGATGGTAGCCACTACGCAAATCAACTTTGGAGAATATTGTAGAGCCACTCAATTCATCAAGCATATCATCTAGCCTAGGAATAGGATGACGATAACGAATAGTAATATTATTAATGCCTCTACAATCAACACACATACGTGATGTACCATCCTTTTTCGGCACTAGAATAATAGGAACAGCACAAGGACTAAGGGATTCGCGTATATAACCTTTGTTGAGAAGCTCTTGTACTTGACGCATAATCTCCTTCGTCTCCTCTGGATTGGTACGGTATGGTGCACGATTTGGCAGTGAAGCACCGGGAATTAAGTCAATCTGATGCTCAATCCCTCGAATAGGCGGTAATCCCGGTGGCACGTCTTGTGGAAAAACGTCAGCGAACTCCTGCAAAATGTTAGTGACAGCAGGAGGCAAAGAGGAAGGCACGTCCTCGAATGAAAATAATGCCTCTTTGCACACAAAAGCATAGCAAACAGATTTGCTGAAATCTAGCTCATCAATATCAGATTTGGTGGCAAATAAACATGCACTTTTCAATTTAATTTCAGAAGCAACACTAGATGGTTTATTATTAGGCTTCATTTGTTGCTCAAATTCTTTTGCCACAATCTGATATTCACTCTTATTCTTCTCCTGTTGTGCTTTATTAGCTCTATTAATATCATCTTTCAAAATGGAATCAGGAGTCATAGGAAGCAAAGTAATATTTTTATCCTTATGAACAAGAGTATAGTGATTGTTTCTACCATGGTGTACAGAATTTTTATCAAATTGCCATGGTCTACCAAGTAATAAGGAACATGCTTGCATAGGTACCACATCACAATCAACATAATCAGCATATGTAGAGATACTAAAATGCACACGAACAGTACGTGTTACCTTAACCTTGCCGCTGTTGTTGAACCATTGGATGTAGTAAGGATGTGGATGTGGTCTTGTGGTGAGAGAAAGCTTCTCCACCATCTCCATGCTAGGCAAGTTGTTGCAGCTCCCTCCGTCTATTATGACGCGCACAGAACGTTCCTTCACAACTCCCTTGGTATGGAACAAATTGTGCCTCTGATTTTGCTCAGCTTGTGTGACCTGCACACTCAAAACACGTTGAGCAACTAAACATTCATACCTGTCAGCGTCTTCAGGAGCCATGTATTGCGTCTCATGATCAGAATCATCTCCACCATGTTCTTCACGTGTAATAAGAGCCAATGTCTCCTCATCATAGTCACTAGCGGACTCATATCCACCACCCTCGGTAGCAATCATCACACGCGGAGATTTGCATTCTCTCGCATAATGACCTCCTCCCTTACAACGACGACAAATAATATCACTTGTATGCCCTGTTGATGCCCTGGAAGAAGAAGAACTCTGTGCAGGCCCGGCAGGTGCGCTCTTGGCAGATAATGGTGGTTGTTCCTGTTTTCTTGTATCACGGCTGTAGGAGGCACCTGATTGAGGTGCTGGTGCAGTTGAAGTAGAAGATGCACGCGGTGTCCATGATGAAGGTCGGCCTGCAGAAAAGTTAGTTCGCGCCAATGCTTGTCGATCCTGCACTTCACGTTCAGCTTTACAAGCAAGATGGAATAAACGAGTGATATTAGTATACTCCTTATAGTCTAGAATGGTCTGAATCTCTCTATTTAATCCACCCAGAAAACGTGCAAGCATAGCTTCATTCTCCTCAACAATACCACATTGAATCATGCCAGTTTGTAATTCCTGATAATATTCTTCTACAGAATTTTGTCCTTGTCTTAAACGCTGCAATTTTTGAAGCAATTCACGTTGATAATATGGTGGAACCCAACGCGTACGCATAGCGGTTTTCAAAGCAGCCCAAGTAGTTGGAATAGGATATAATCTACAATGTTCAGACCACCAGACACATGCAAAACTAGTGAAAGCACAAACAGCAGCAGCAACCCGTCTCTCCTCGGGATATTGTAAACATGTAAAACGTTGTTCAGTTTCTAACTCCCAAGTAAGATATATATCAGGAACATATCTACCCTCAAATGGTGGAATATTCAATTTCAGTTTAGGAATATGGACATCATCTCGTACCTGAGGTGGTGGTGCAGGCCTAGCATTACGAATATATACCTGAGGTCGACCTGCTGGTGGTGGTGCTGGTGGTTGCACGTAGTTCTGATTTTGAGCAACCTCATCCTCGTAATCTCCCACATAATCATCCTCCTCCGCATCAGCAGCAGGAGCCACAGAAGTATCAACAGCAGCACCAACAGTTTGGCCAAACGCAAGAGGAACACGGCTCGCTTGGCGGAGGTCTATTTCGCGACGTGGAGGTAGTCGTTGTTGTTGTTGTTGGAGAGGTGCGTTAGGTGCAGCGGGTGGTGGTGGTGGAAGACGCGCGAGCAATTCATTAAACTTGTTATCGAGCTTTGTTTCGAACGTCTTCTCCATGCCATCTATCTTCTCCATGGCCTCTTCAAATCTGTTTAGCACGTCTTGCACCTGTTCACTCATCATTTGCTGAAACTTATCATGAAGCTCCTTGTTCGATAAATTCTCCCAGTCAATCTCGTCGGCTTGTGATCCTGGCATGGTTAGCAGCAATAGAAACACACAAGAATATGATCCTACAGACTACGAACAAGAGGTGGTGGTGGGTGTCACAAATCCGTCAAGCAAATCTCAAATTCTTACCAGTTCTTACCCAGCAGCAGGCGGTGATCGGCAACCGTTGTAGTCAAAAACTCTCAAAGCTTGGATAGAGCGATTACCAGGGAGAGTCAAATGCACGACGTAGATGTATGTGGAGCTGGGAAGGCTTATAATATGGTAGCAAAAAGGGTCAGCAATAATCAATTCAGAGATGCAAAGTTGAATAAACGCTCAACGACGGTACTGTGCTGGTCCTAGGCTAGACTGTGCTAGAGACGCGAGCCTAGAACACTAACAAAATCACGGCGCGGCACGTAAACAAGGGAAAAGCACACTCTGGAATTTTTTTTTCGCTCTTTTTTTTGCGCTCTTTTTTTTTGCGCTGCTTTTTTTTTTGCGAAAAATCACTATAATGGCGAGTGTCTCAAAACTCTTCTTAGCTCAAACTGACAGGATGGGCACGAAATTTTTTTGACCAATTTTTTTTTTGACTGCCCGGACCCAAAAACTGGAAACGGGTCAAAAAAAACTTCCTATAATGGCACCTGTCTCAAAACACTCAGAAACACCTAAAAATAGGATAGCCAGAAAATTTTTCGAAAAATGCGTTTTCGAAAAATTTTGGGCCTAAACGGAGCGTGGCTACCCGACTCTTTTTTTTTTTTCCGAAACCTACTCCGGCAAGGAAACACGAATCGGAATCTAGATGGATCTCGAAAACAAACCTAATATGACAAGAACTCGGATTGGTGGTGGATATATGGTGGTAGATGGCAGCGGTGGTGGTATATGACAGCTGTGGTGGTATATGGATACGGATTCGAAGCGGTGGCGGAAAAGCGGTGGTGGTAGATGGCAGGGGTGATGATGATGGTGCGGCGGCGGCGTGACAACTTATGACCAGAACTCGAAACTCTAAAAGACTAGACTCTAAGACCAGCAACTAGACACGACGATGCAACCGCAAATTCAACAAAGCAAAACCCTAAAAAGATTATGCAAAGGCTCAGATTGGTTCGGATATGATGAACTAACCCTAATTTTTTTTTGTGGCTTTTTCGTGGACTGTAGGTATGAAGAACAGACTCGATCTAAAATACGAAAAACTGTAAAATCTCACCGAGCAACCTGGAAATCTGATACCACTTGATAGAGGCAAAGGTGTCCCGTCTTTCGATGAGATGGTGGATTTCGCTTTGGTGGAAGTCGACTTTGACGATCCGACTACGAACGTGCGAGGACGTCGCGCCTTAGCAATCGCTAAACCAACTCCGAGAGGTTATTGACCACGCCGGAGCACGATCAACCTGACCACGAGGGTCTGTTTCCTGCGAGCAAACGAAGAACAAGCAAGAAACTGAGATTGCAATCTGGATATTGCGAATATAAGATGAAAGCTTTATTGATCAAGGTGGGGTTCTGTGACGCCTTTGTCTGGTCGTTGAACACAAACGAAGTACGCGAAGTTGCAGCTATGGCGAACTTTTAATCTAAACAAAACCCAAAGTCTAAACGATGCCCTAAGGGCTGTATATATGGAGGAAGAGGGGGGGAATTTCGTGGCCCTTGGTGGAGGGGTCCGAAATCAACCCCATCTCTTGTTTCCCCACACATACGGACTCTAAAAATAGCCTATACTTATGTATTTCGAAATTACATGGGACTGGCCCAATAATAAGGTGACGCAGCACCTAAAATAGCCTCGGGACGAAATTTATGAAGTGGCATCTTGTATATTTCGTCCAAGGCTTCATGCACCCATTATGGTGGCTTCAAAGTCCTGAAATCATCACTTGTAACTCTGTTCTTGTTTCCCTTGCGCATGCCATCATCTCCATGCTTGTTCTGGCTCCAATGTTCATCCTTCTCCAAGCTAGGCCCTTCATTTGTAAGCAAAACAAATGTATCCAATTTAGGCAGCATCATATTCTCATGAACATTAGAATCATTACCAAGAAACGAAAGTACCTGGTAATTTAGTTGGCGTGCACGAGCTCTAGTAATTGGTCCAGTATGTATAGCAGCAGGGGTTGTGGCTGTAACAATTGTATTGATGTCCTCATCATCCTCCCCTTCTTGAAATGAAGTCGTCCTCGACGGAAGTTCATCTTCCTCACCCAAATAAGGCTTCAAATCTGCAATGTTAAAAGTGGGACTAACCCCAAAATCTGCAGGCAGCTCAAGTTTATATGCATTATCATTTATTTTCTCTAACACCTTAAAGGGACCATCAGCACGTGGCATTAACTTTGATTTGCGCAAATCAGGAAATCTATCCTTACGCAAATGTAACCAAACAAGATCTCCAGGTGCAAACACAACATGTTTTCTACCCTTATCTCCAGCAAGTTTATATTTAGCATTCATGCGCTCAATGTTTTCCTTAGTTAACTCATGCATTTTTAAAATCAATTCAGCACGTTGTTTAGCATCAAAATTAACCTTCTCCGAAGATGGAAGAGGCAACAAATCAATAGGTGCACGAGGTCGGAAACCATACACAACTTCAAAAGGGCACATCTTAGTAGTAGAATGCAATGAACGATTATAAGCAAATTCAATATGAGGCAAGCATTCCTCCCACATTTTCTTATTATTCTTCAAAACAGCCCTAAGCATAGTAGACAACGTTCTATTGACTACTTCAGTTTGTCCATCAGTTTGGGGGTGACAAGTAGTACTAAAAAGCAGTTTAGTCCCCAACTTAGCCCATAAACATCTCCAAAAGTGGCTAAGAAATTTAGTATCACGATCTGAAACAATAGTATTTGGCACACCATGCAAGCGAATAATTTCACAAAAGAACAAATCAGCAACATTAACAGCATCATCGCTTTTATGACATGGTATAAAGTGTGCCATTTTCGAGAATCTATCCACGACAACAAATATGCTATCCCTCCCCTTCTTTGTTCGAGGTAAACCTAATAAGCAAGGAACTCGGATTGGTGGTGGATATATGGTGGTGGTATATGGCAGCGGTGGTGGTAGCGGTGGTAGTATATGGATATGGATCGGTGGTGGTATATGGACACGGATTGGTGGTGGTATATGGATACGGATTCGGTGCGGTGGTGGTAGATGGCAGGGGCGATGATGATGGTGCGGCGGCGGCGTGACAACTTATGACCAGAACTCGAAACTCTAAAAGACTAGACTCTAAGACCAGCAACTAGACACGACGATGCAACCGCAAATTCAACAAAGCAAAACCCTAAAAAGATTATGCAAAGGCTCAGATTGGTTCAGATATGATGAACTAACCCTAATTTTTTTTGTGGCTTTTTCGTGGACTGTAGGTATGAAGAACAGACTCGATCTAAACTACGAAAAACTGTAAAATCTCACCGAGCAACCTGGAAATCTGATACCACTTGATAGAGGCGGAGGTGTCCCGTCTTTCGATGAGATGATGGATATCGCTTTGGTGGAAGTCGACTTTGACGATCCGACTACGAACGTGCGAGGACGTCGCGCCTTAGCAATCGCTAAACCAACTCCGAGAGGTTATTGACCACGCCGGAGCACGATCAACCTGACCACGAGGGTCTGTTTCCTGCGAGCAAACGAAGAACAAGCAAGAAACTAAGATTGCAATCTGGATATTGCGAATATAAGATGAAAGCTTTATTGATCAAGGTGGGGTTCTGTCACGCCTTTGTCTGGTCGTTGAACACAAACGAAGTGCGCGAAGTTGCAGCTATGGCGAACTTTTAATCTAAACAAAACCCAAAGTCTAAACGATGCCCTAAGGGCTGTATATATGGAGGAAGAGGGGGGAATTTCGTGACCCTTGGTGGAGGGGTCTGAAATCAACCCTATCTCTTGTTTCCCCACACATACGGACTCTAAAAATAGCCTATACTTATGTATTTCGAAATTACATGGGCCTGGCCCAATAATAAGGTGATGCAGCACCTATAATAGCCTCGGGACGAAATTTATGAAATGGCATCTTGTATATTTCGTCCAAGGCTTCATGCACCCATTATGGTGGCTGCAAAGTCCTGAAATCATCACTTGTAAATCCGTTCTTGTTCCCCTTGGGCATGCCATCATCTCCATGCTTGTTCTTGCTCCAATGTTCATCCTTCTCCAAGCTAGGCCCTTCATTTGTAAGCAAAACAAATGTATCCAATTTAGGCAGCATCATATTCTCATGAACATTAGAATCATTACCAAGAAACGAAAGTACCTGGTAATTTAGTTGGCGTGCACGAGCTCTAGTAATTGGTCCAGTATGTATAGCAGCAGGGGCTGTGGGTGTAACAATTGTATTGATGTCCTCATCAGCATGCCATCATCTCCATGCTTGTTCTTGCTCCAATGTTCATCCTTCTCCAAGCTAGGCCCTTCATTTGTAAGCAAAACAAATGTATCCAATTTAGGCAGCATCATATTCTCATGAACATTAGAATCATTACCAAGAAACGAAAATACCTGGTAATTTAGTTGGCGTGCATGAGCTCTAGTAATTGGTCCAGTATGTATAGCAGCAGGGGCTGTGGGTGTAACAATTGTATTGATGTCCTCATCAGCTCCTATGCCTTTGCCATGTAATTGTGACCCTTGTGATAGAGGCAAAGGTGTCCCGTCTTTCGATGAGATGATGGATATCGCTTTGGTGGCAGTCGACTTTGACGATCCAACTACGAACGTGCGAGGACGTCGCGCCTTAGCAATCGCTAAACCAACTCCGAGAGGTTATTGACCACGCCGGAGCACGATCAACCTGACCACGAGGGTCTGTTTCCTGCGAGCAAACGAAGAACAAGCAAGAAACTGAGATTGCAATCTGGATATTGCGAATATAAGATGAAAGCTTTATTGATCAAGGTGGGGTTCTGTGACGCCTTTGTCTGGTCGTTGAACACAAACGAAGTACGCGAAGTTGCAGCTATGGCGAACTTTTAATCTAAACAAAACCCAAAGTCTAAACGATGCCCTAAGGGCTGTATATATGGAGGAAGAGGGGGGAATTTCGTGACCCTTGGTGGAGGGGTCTGAAATCAACCCTATCTCTTGTTTCCCCACACATACGGACTCTAAAAATAGCCTATACTTATGTATTTCGAAATTACATGGGCCTGGCCCAATAATAAGGTGATGCAGCACCTAAACGTAGCCTCGGGACGAAATTTATGAAATGGCATCGTTTAGGTGCTGCGTCACCTTATTATTGGGCCAGGCCCATGTAATT
>NW_021263776.1:0-1350 GCF_002162155.2 Triticum dicoccoides
GATGGGTTCTACGTAGACGTTGACATCAATGAGTAGGCTAAGGCCCAGGTGGTGATCCTGAGCTTGTGAAGGACCACGTAGTATAGCTAGGCTTTCCAAGCCTCTTTTATTTTACTAGTTGTCTGTACTCAGACAAGTTACTTCCGCTGCTGGTTTGTATGACTGTATGACTTGAATGCTGGGTCATGTGACCCGTACCTTTGTGTATGTTATGTATGGCTCTCTGAGCCTTAAATAAAGTACTTGTGTCATAGAGTCATGTTGTGATGCCTTGTTGTATTTGCACATATCGAGCATATTGTGTGTATGCTTGAAATGCTTGGTATGTGTGGGATCTGACCATCTAGTTGTTTATCTTTAGTAGCCTCTCTTACCGGGAAATGTCTCCTAGTGTTACCGCTGAGCCATGGTAGCTTGCTACTGCTCTGGAACACTTAGGCTGGCCGGCATGTGTCCTTCCTCGTTCCGGTGTCTGTCCCTTCGGGGAAATGTCACGCATTGAGTACCGGAGTCCTGTTAGCCCACTACAGCCCGGTTTACCGGAGTCCTGCTAGCCCAGTGCTACAGCCCGGACCCACTTGCTGTTGACCGACACGTTCGAAGCTGGGTCATGAATGCCTGTCCCTGTAAGTCTGTGCCACTTTGGGTTTACGACTAGTCATGTCAGCCCGGGCTCCTTATCATATGGATGCTAGCGACACTATCATATACGTGAGCCAAAAGGCGCAAACGGTCCTGGGCAAAGGTAAGGCGACACCCGTGGGGATACCGTGCGTGAGGCCGTGATAGAGGCGAGGGTGTCCCGATCTTTCGATGAGATGATAACTATCGATTTGGTGGAGACGGCTTTGACGATCCGACTACAAACGTGCACGACGTTGCGCCTTAGCAATCGCTAAACCAATCTCCTGAGGTTACTGACGATGCCGGAAGCACGGTCAGCCTGACCACGAAGGTCTATTCCTGCAAGCAATCGAAGAACGAGCAAGAATATGATAAAGCAATCTGAATATTGCAAATATATATGAGGTATTGATAATGGTGGGGATCCGTAAGCGGTCTTGGTCTGGTCATTGGACACAAACGAAGTACACGAAGTTGCGTTGGCTAACTTTTAACTAAACAAATCCCAAGGAAAAGCTACTAGATGGATCTACTTATATAGGAGCAAGGGGTGGCGGCCAAGGAGGTGGGAGGACGTCCCAAGGCAGCCTAAAACTAAATCTAGGTCGTACAAGGCCAATGGGCCCAAGTGGAGGTGATGTAACACCTTTGGACTTGTAGTTTGACTCGGATTCTGCTGCAGCATCAGATTGTTTCGTCCACAACTCAACGATCCGGACGAATTTG
>NW_021263777.1:0-1763 GCF_002162155.2 Triticum dicoccoides
GAGTAAATTGGATTTAGATTGATGATCTCGATCATGATACCATGATTCTCGGTGGATGATAAACTAGGAGATTGGACTAATTGTCGGAGTTTATTTAGGCATCTTTGTGGGCTTGACCTTGGAGTATTACTAGATCACAATAACGGGAATTGGTGGACTGAGTATAGTAAGGCAGCCCTTTTAAGTATTGGGGATTATAAGGACTTTAGGAGATCATGTGGGACACCAGCATAGGCGTTGGATTTGTAGAATTAATGGATCATGTAGTGATTGATGGAAGTTAACGGGTTGTTGGAGTTAATTCATAGAAAAGGAAACAAGATTTTGGAGTGGCATATGATGTGTTTCCTTAGGATAGAGATGCACTATCTTGGACCTTGGATCAGTAGACTGAGCACTTGGATGGTGGATATTAAATCCAGGCTTGTATGCTCTACCCATGGATTTTTAGGGGTAGCCACACACATGAGTTTGGGGATTGTAGACATATATGATTTTGTTAGACCCCCTCTTGAGAGTCATGAGGATATGAATAACATGAGTGATGATTGGAGTTGACCTATACAAGATGATTCTTTTGGTAATATGATGTGAAGACTAGGTAGAACTATTGGCATCTCAGAAGCTGTGCTTAAGGATGAGACGATAAGCGTTCACCCGCACACTAGAACCTTTGAAACTCTTAAGCCCCCCCAAACCACAACATGGTCGGATCATGACCACGGGCTTTGGCTCTAGGACGAGAAGACCTTTGCCAATGCTCAATCGAGACCACCACCAATACCCCAGCCTACTTTGCGTACCCCATAGATTTCATGGAGTGCTTACACAAGATAGTTGTTGTCATCATTTGGTGACCTACCTGTCCACCCGAAGACGGAAGAAGAGCCGTTCAGCTGGTCCAGGAACATATGAAGACCGCCATGCCAAGGAGGAAGGACTACCACCATCATCAAGAAGTAAACATCCGCGTCGAAGACTAGGTGTATCTGCAAGCCACTCCTCTCTAAGGAACCAAGCATTTCCATGACAAGGAGACCCACACCAAGATTCATCGGCCCCCTTCGAGATCACTCCAAGATTTAACACCCCCCTCTGAGATCACTACAAGACGAAGAGAAGACAGTTACCAGCTGGAGTTGCCACCTGAGCTACCTGATGTGCACAATGCTTTCCATGCATCACAACCCCGGAAGTGTTTCCAACTTCCTAACTTGCCCGATCTCTACGAGGGCATTAACCACCGAGCCATCGACCCCTAGCCCGGGCTAACCTACCGCGAGCTACCCATTAGCAACCTGGATCAAGAAGAGCGTCATGCACGAAGACACACCATCAAGTACTTCAAGCTCAATAGAGCACTACACGGAAGCAGAAGCAACATGAGGACTTGAAGACTACCCCAGATCCAAGTTTCTGTACCCCCTTTCCGCGCCTAGTTTGGGAATCTTGGGGACGAGATTCTTGTAAGGGGGGTAGGTCTGTCACACCCTGATTTTCATGCCACAACACTTAAGTCAATAAATCATGCTAAAATGTGGTTTGACAAAAACTTTTGAGTGTTTTGTCTTTGCTTTGATTGAATGTTTGTCTGCTGTTTGCAAGTGCTCTAAAAATCAAATAAATCCTCCAACTCCTATACTTCATCTCCTTGCTCCAAACTCTTGAACCAATGATCATGCCATGTGTATATGACATAAAAATAATTTCTTACAAAAATAATTTGGCCAAATAGTATTTTCAAAAATTAGTTTTTCAAAAAC
>NW_021263778.1:0-863 GCF_002162155.2 Triticum dicoccoides
AATTATCGGTTGCATCGTCGTGTAAGTTGCTGGTCTTAGTGTCTAGTTCCTTTAGAGTTTCGAGTTCTGTTCACATTAGTCACGCCGCCACTGCATCATTATCCCTTCCGCCGTCCACCATCCCATCTATTAATTTCCACCATGTGCTACGCACTGTTCATTGTCATAATCATAGTTGAGGTCATTCACATCTTCGCCTGATCCAATCTGCATCTTATCTAGTTTGTCTTGGAAAGAGGGAGAAAAAAAAAGAGAGAGAAAAAAAAAGAGAGAAAAAAGGAAAGAAAAAAAAAGAAAAAGAGGGAGAAGAAAAAGAAAAAAAAAGCGTGAGAAAAAAAAGAGAAGAAAAAAAAAATTGGATCTATCTAGAATCAATTCGTACCTGAATTCGGATTGGAATCTGTTTTGTGCACTGTTCAGTAAAACAGGTGTATCTTCCTCATACGAAGTCAGTTTTGGCTCCGTGAGTACTCAAATTGAAGATAGCGACGAGCCGCATCTAAATAGTTGCAGAAGCTAGTTCAATATTTGACACCTCAAAATCGGCTTTTAAATAGGTCTTTTTGCCCTCCGAAGTTCGTGAACACAACTTGTTCCAATTTTTCAGGCCAGTTTTAGAATTCTTTGACTCCTCATATCAACTCGGAATTGAGTGATTCTTTTTGCATTGGAAAGCTTGAGTTAGTAGCATTCTTTGAAAGAATTTATCAGAAAATTGTCTCAAACTTTTCAAGAGGAAAGTTGGAGAGAGAGTTGTTGTATATCCTGCTTGGCAGTTGTTTTTCATCATTATCTTCACTGCCGTTGTGATCTTCACATATATCTTGCTGTCAAGAGCTACTTAGTATCCTTCATTGATGCTA
>NW_021263779.1:0-2299 GCF_002162155.2 Triticum dicoccoides
TTGATACCGGTGCCACCGACCACCTCACCAGCGACCTCGATCGTTTGACGATGCACGAGCGCTACAGTGGGAAGGATCAAGTTCAAGTCGCAAACGGTGCAGGTTTGGAAATTTCTCACATTGGTCATACTAAACTAGCTGGCTCACGTGATACCATCCATCTTAATAATGTGTTGCATGTTCCTGAGATTCACAAACACCTTCTTTCTGTTTACCGTCTTGTTTCGGATAACCGAGTGTTTGTGGAATTTCACAAATATTTCTTTTTTGTGAAGGACAAAATCACGAGAAGGGTCCTTCTTCACGGTAGAAGTCGACATGGTCTCTACCCAATTCCGTATGGTCGGCCATCATCGTCATCTTCACATCGAGCGTTTTCCGGAGTTAGGTCTTCATCGAGTCAGTGGCATCATCGCTTGGGTCACCCTTCAAATAATGTAGTTGAGTCTGTCGTTCGGTCAAATAAACTCCCTTGTTCGTCGAGTCATGATACTTTTGTTTGTGATGCTTGTCAACGCGCTAAAAGTCATCAATTACCTTACAATAATTCTTCCCGTGTTTCAACACAACCACTTGAGCTTATTCATACCGATGTGTGGGGGCCTGCCCTCGCCTCCTCTGGAGGTTTTAAATTTTATGTTAGCTTCGTTGATGACTTTAGCCGTTTTACCTAGATTTATCTTCTCAAACATAAATCTGATGTCGAACAAGTTTTCTACAATTTTCAGGTCCATGTCGAACGACTCCTCAACACAAAAATTCGTGCGGTTCAATCCGATTGGGGAGGCGAATACCATCGCTTGCATAAATTTTTTCAGCGTGTTGGTATCTCTCATCGGATATCATGTCCACACACATCCCAACAAAAGGGTATTGCTGAACGAAAACACCGTCACCTGGTTGAAACCGGGCTTGCTCTCCTAGCTCACTCCAATCTTCCTTTGCGTTACTGGGATGAAGCTTTTCTCACCGCATGTTATTTGATCAATCGCATGCCTAGCCGGACCCTTCACAATATGCCACCACTCACGCGCCTCCTTAACAGCCAAACCCATCTCCGAACATGAGTAATCACGGATATAAGTACGGTCTCCCCGGTTATGAAATTAAAATCAACCAATGTAGTAACAGAGTTAAACTTTTTTTACTCCTGTTGAATTATTTGTGGTTTCGGTTATTTTGTACTGGACTAAATCTGTCTAGATTCAACAGAGTTCTTTTCTGTGAATACGTTCGAGTTGGTACTGTGTATATATGACACTACATTTACCGCACTATTTACATTAGCATATAAAACAGTGTTCCTGGAAGTATTCGGAACACTGGCAGTGGAGACAGATTGACTTTGCACGCCCTTTAATTCTGCAACTGCTATTAACAATATTCCAATTTTTCTGTTGCATATTTGAGGCAACTAACCCATGCTCAAATGTCAAAATAAATAAATTAGATTCATCATTTTTTGTTGCAGGTTGCAGATCTTCCGGCTAGATGTGCTTCGCTCACATCAAATTCTTTTTTTTTCTTTGTGCGAAGTTGTTTGCTTCGGTGGTCTCCATTTCTTTTGTCTGAAGCTGCAAATCTGGACGCCGGTAGATATGACTAATTAATTTTTTTGGCCGATGTAAAAGTATGCGTGTGTGCATAGCTTCTTCGCATTTAGTATTGACTGTAAAAAACTTTCTATGTGGAGCTCGAAGGATTATGTGCTTTGTAGATTAACTTTCATAATGTGAAAATTTCCATGTAAGTAATATTATTATTTTGGTTCAGAATTGATTCCACAGTGTGTGCATATGGTGACTATATACACAGAAAACAATTGATTTGTTTTATGTGTGTGAGAAGTAATTTCGTTCAACACTTATCAACTTTTTATCTTTTATGATGAAAACTTTGTTCATGCATGTAGCGCACTTGAGAGATCAATCCGGAGAAACTTTACCCTCATCCATAACAAACTAAGAACTTTGCTAAAGCGTGTAGCACACTTAAGGTATCGGGCAAGAAGGACTCTACCTTTTTTATCTCTTGGGTAGAAACTTTGCTCATGCACGTTGAGCACTTCAGAGATCAATCTGGTAGAACTTTACCGTACTTTGCTCATGCATGTGGCGCACTTAATACATCGAGCACGAAGGACTCTATCAACTTTTTATATCTTATGATGAAAACTTTATTGATGCATCGTAGCGCACTTGAGAAATCGACCCGAAAGAAACTTTACCGTCATCCATAACAATTTAAAAAGTTTTGCTAGAGCGTGTGGCGCACTTAAGCTATAAGGTAATAAGGACTT
>NW_021263780.1:0-2387 GCF_002162155.2 Triticum dicoccoides
TATCAAATACCCAGGAGCTACTACGAGTACTGGTAAGGTACACATCAATTACATATATATCACATATACCTTTCGTGATGCCGGTCTTCTTGTCCGCTAAGTATTTGGGGCAGTTCTGCTTCCAGTGTCCACTTCCCTTGCAATAAAAACACTCAGTCTCGGGCTTGGGTCCATTCTTTGGCTTCTTCCCGGTAGCTTGCTTACCGGGCGCGGCAACTCCCTTGCCGTCCTTCTTGAAGTTCTTCTTACCCTTGCCTTTCTTGAACTTAGTGGTTTTATTCACCATCAACACTTGATGTTCCTTTTTGACTTCTACCTCTGCTGATTTCAGCATAGCAAATACTTCAGGAATGGTCTTTTCCATCCCCTGCATATTGAAGTTCATCATAAAGCTCTTGTAGCTCGATGGAAGCGACTGAAGGATTCTGTCAATGACCGCGTCATCCGGGAGATTAACTCCCAGCTGAGTCAAGCGGTTATGTAACCCAGACATAGTGAGTATAAGCTCACTGACAGAACTGTTTTCCTCCATCTTACAACTGAAGAACTTGTCGGAGACTTCATATCTCTCGACCCGGGCATGAGCTTGAAAAACCATTTTCAGCTCTTCGAACATCTCATATGCTCCGTGTCTCTCAAAACACTTTTGGAGCCCCAGTTCTAAGCTGTAAAGCATGCCGCACTGAACGAGGGAGTAATCATCGGAACATGTCTGCCAAGCGTTCATAATGTCTTGTTCTGCAGGGAGAACAGGTGCTTCACCTAGCGGTGCTTGTAGGACATAATCTTTCTTGGAAGCTATGAGGATGATCCTCAGGTTCCGGACCTAGTCCGTATAGTTGCTGCCATTGTCTTTCAGCTTGGTTTTCTCTAGGAACGCGTTGAAGTTGAGGACAACGTTGGCCATTTGATCTTCAAGACATGTTGTAAAGGTTTTAGACTAAGTTCATGATAATTAAGTTCATTTAATCAAATTATTCCATGAACTCCCACTCAGATAGACATCCCTCCAGTCATCTAAGTATAACATGATCCGAGTTAACTAGGCCGTGTCCGATCATCACGTGAGACGGACTAGTCAACGTCGGTGAACATCTTCATGTTGATCGTATCATCTATACGACTCATGCTCGACCTTTCGGTCTTCTGTGTTCCGAGGTCATGTCTGTACATGCTAGGCTCGTCAAGTCAACCTAAGTGTTTGCATGCGTAAATCTGTCTTACACCCGTTGTATGTGAACGTTGGAATCTATCACACCCGATCATCATGTGGTGCTTCGAAACAACGAACTGTCGCAACGGTGCACAGTTAGGGGGAACACTTTCTTGAAATTATTATGAGGGATCATCTTATTTACTACCGTCGTTCTAAGTAAACAAGATGTAAAACATGATAAACATCACATGCAATCAAATAATAATAGTGACATGATATGGCCAATATCACATAGCTCCTTTGATCTCCATCTTGGGGCTCCATGATCATCTTGTCACCGGCATGACACCATGATCTCCATCATCATGATCTCCATCATCGTGTCTCCATGAAGTTGCTCGCCAACTATTACTTCTACTACTATGGCTAACACGTTTAGCAATAAAGTAAAGTAATTTACATGGCGTTTCTCAATGACACGCAGGTCATACAAAAAATAAAGACAACTCCTATGGCTCCTGCCGGTTGTCATACTCATCAACATGCAAGTCGTGATTCCTATTACAAGAACATGATCTCATACATCACATATATATCATTCATCATTCATCACAACTTTGGCCATATCACATCACAGAACACTTGCTGCAGAAACAAGTTAGACGTCCTCTAATTGTTGTTGCTAGTTTTACGTGGCTGCAATAGGGTTCTAGCAAGAACGTTTTCTTACCTACGTGAAAGCCACAACGTGATTTATCAACTTCTATTTACCCTTCATAAGGACCCTTTTCATCGAATCCGCTCCAACTAAAGTGGGAGAGACAGACACCCGCCAGCCACCTTATGCAACTAGTGCATGTTAGTCGGTGGAACCGGTCTCACGTAAGCGTACGTGTAAGGTTGGTCCGGGCCGCTTCATCCCACAATACCACTGAAGCAAAATAAGACTAGTAGTGGCAAGAAAGTTGACAACATCTACACCCACAACAAATTGTGTTCTACTCGTGCAAAGAGAACTACGCATAGACCTAGCTCATGATGCCACTATTGGGGAACGTTGCAGAAAACAAAAAATTTCCTACGGTTTCACCAAGATCCATCTATGAGTTCATCTAGCAACGAGTGATATCTACATAACTTTGTAGATCGCGAGCGGAAGCGTTCAAGAGAACGGGGATGAGGGAGTTGTACTCGACGTGATCCAAATCACCGGAGATCCTAGCGCCGAACA
>NW_021263781.1:0-1079 GCF_002162155.2 Triticum dicoccoides
GTTACTTGTTACGCTTGTGGAGAAGAAGGGCACTATGCCAAACAGTGCCCCAAGCCAAGGAGTTCAACCCCAAAGCCGAACAACGGCGGCAATAATTCAGCACCCAAGCGAAACAATTTCAATCCCAACAATAACCACAGGAAGGGTCATCTGAACCACGTAACCAAAGAGGAGGCACAAAATGCTCCGGATATCGTACTCGGTACGTTTCCTGTCAACACAATACCTGCAATGGTTTTGTTTGATTCTGGAGCTTCTCACTCTTTCATTTCGAAAAGTTTTGCTTTGCAAAATAAATTTTCGATACTTCCTTTGGAAAAATCCATGATCATCAAGTCCCCTAGGATTCAGCAAGTTTCTCAGAATTACTGTCAAAATGTGGTCATTGAGTTCGAAGGATTGGAGTTTCACGCAAATCTTATTGTATTGGAAAATAAAGGACTGGATGTCATCCTAGGAATGGATTGGCTAACCACCAATAAAGGTTTCATCGACTGTTATAACAGGACCGTGATTCTCACACACCACCAAGGGAAGACAATAAGAGTATCAGCCAAGGAAGGAAGAAGACCCCGGCAACCGAGATTAAATAAGGTGGACGTTTCTGAACTAAACAAGGTTCCAGTAGTGTGTGAATTTCCAGATGTATTCCCTGAAGAGCTGCCAGGCATGCCGCCAGACCGAGAAATAGAATTCCGCATTGAGCTAGCACCAGGAACCGCCCCCATATACAAGAAACCATACAGAATGGCACCATCCGAGTTGGTCGAGTTGAAGAAGCAAATAAAGGAATTACTGGAAAAAGGATACATTCGAGCCAGCTCCTCACCTTGGGGATCACCAATTTTATTCGCCAAAAAGAAGGATGGAACACTAAGATTGTGTATTGACTATCGAGCACTTAACATGGTCACAGTCAAAAACAAATACCCGATGCCAAGAATAAATGATTTATTTGATCAGCTCGCTCAGGCCAAAGTATTCTCAAAAATTGACTTAAGGTCTGGATACCATCAATTGAAGGTACGAACGGAAGATATCCCCAAAACAGCCTTCACCTCCAGATATGGACTGTACGA
>NW_021263782.1:0-1518 GCF_002162155.2 Triticum dicoccoides
AAAATCCCAAGGTGCGTTTGCATGTCCGTCGTCAACACTCATAGTTTCGGCCAATCCTAACCCGTTTCGTGTACTATTACTAACCGTTTTCGGGTACCGAAGCGATTTGCATAGTTGTTGAACCACAAGGTGCGCTTACGTGTCGGTTATCAACACTCGCAGTTTTGGCCGATTCTTGCCCATTTCGTGGACTTCTACTCACCGTTTTGGGGTCCCAAAGCGATTTCCATGGTTGTTGAACCCAAATACGTGCTGACGTGTTGGTCGTCGAAACTCGCGGTTTGGGCCGATTCAGGCCCGTTTCTTGGACTATTACTCAGTTTTGGGGTCCTGAAGTGATTTCGACGATTGACGAACCCCGGGTTGCGTTTATGTGTCGGTCATAACTACTCACAATCTTGGCCAATTCTTGTCTGTTTTGTGGACTATTACTCACCGTTTTGCGGTCCCTGAGCGATTTTCACGATTGACAATCCCAGGGTGCGTTTGCAAGTCTGTCATCAACACTCATAGTTTTGGCCAATTCTTACCCGTTTCGTGTACTATTACTAACCATTTTTGGGTACCGAAGCGATTTGCATAGTTGTTGAACCCCAAGGTACGCTTACGTGTCGGTTATCAACACTCGCGGTTTTTGTCGATTCTAACCTGTTTCATGCACTATTACTCACGGTTTTGGGGTCCCAAAGCGAATTCCATGGTTGTTGAACCTCAAGGTGCGCTTACATATCGGTCATCAACAATCACAGTTTTTGTCAATTCTGGCCCGTTTCATGGACTATTGTTGAACCCCGGGGTGCGTTTACGTGTCGGTCATCAATACTCACGGTTTTTGTCGAGTCTGGCCCGTTTCGTGGACTACTACTCACCGTTTTGGGGTCCTGAAGTGATTTCGACGATTGACGAACCCCGGGTTGCGTTTATGTGTCGGTCATAACCACTCACAATTTTGGCCAATTCTTGTCCGTTTTGTGGACTATTACTCACGATTCTAGCCCGTTTTGGGGTCTCGGAGCGATTTTCACGATTGACGATCCCCATGGTGTGTTTGCATGTCCGGCGTCAATAGTCACAGTTTTGGTGAATTCTGACCGTTTCGCGGACTATTACTCACTGTTTTGGGGTCTCGGAGTGATTTCCACGATTTGTGAACTCCGAGGTGCGTTTACGTGTCGGCCATCAACACTCATAATTTTTGCCAATTCTGGTCCCTTTCGTGGACTATTACTCGCCGTTTGGGGTCCGAGAGCGATTTCCATGATTGACAATCCCCGGGGTGCGTTTACGCGTCTGTCGTCAACACTCATAGTTTTGCCAATTTTGACACGTTTTGTGGACTAGTACTTACCGTTTTGGGGGCCCAAAGCGATTTGCATAGTTGTTGAACCCCAAGGTGCGCTTACGTGTCGGTCATAAACACTCGCAGTTTTGGCCGATTCTAGCCCGTTTCATGGACTTTTACTCACCGTTTTGGGGTCCCAAAGCGATTTCCATGGTTGTTGAACCCCAATGTGTCCT
>NW_021263783.1:0-903 GCF_002162155.2 Triticum dicoccoides
TTTTGAGTCCAGTATGAGAGAAATCCTCCTCACTGGTAGACAATTTCTTGATACAATAAGCCAGTAGCATAAAATATATTACAGGGTTGAACTGCGGTCGCTCAACCAAATTATTACAAGCACGCCAATAATCATACATAATGGCGGACAGGACACAGTGGTGTGGAGACATACTACTGACTCATGGATAGGTTGGTGGTGGAAAAGCACAGCGGGAAGGGAAATACAAGACTCTAAGAATATCATTTCATCGAACGTCGAGGTGAGGCTCGATAAATTTATTTGGTAGCGGAAGCGGATATAAAACAGTGGCCAAATCCAGGGTCGCACGAGACTGACTAGGACTCCTCTAAGTGTCGGACTCGCTATCGAACTCTTCATCCATGAGATCGCCTTCGTCAGCATCTGGCCAAATCAACAAGCCAGTGAGTACTTTGAAAGTACTCGCAAGACAGTTCAGACGTAAGATATAACAAATGCATGCATGGATGCAACATGATTAATTCCTTAATGCACAATAAATAAAATTGGCATAACGGGTAAGTAAAAAGGGAAACGGCGGTAGTCCGCCTGAAATTCCACAGAACATAAATAAGGACCGATCGGGTGTCTGAAGCGACGCCTCGAAAGGTGAACAAATAAAAATAAGGAAAATGATGCCACAGTCGGGCATCTTAGCGACACCACATAAAGGGCTTTAAAAGAAATGCCACGGTCGGATGTCTGAGCGACATCGCAGAAAGGGCTTTAAAAGTAATGCCACAGTCGGACGTCTAAGCGACATCGCAGAAAGGGCTTTAAAAGAAATGCCACAGTCGGACGTCTGAGCGACATCGCAGAAAGGGCTTTAAATGAAATGCCACAGTCGGACGTCTGAGCGACATCGCAGAAAGGGCTTTAAAT
>NW_021263784.1:0-1766 GCF_002162155.2 Triticum dicoccoides
ATGACCCTTGGGTTAATTACTCCCAAGGGAAAGGTAGGTGGTGGTGAGGCAAATGGTAAAACCAAGGTTGGGCCTTGCTGGAGGAGTTTTATTCAAAGCGAACTGTCAAGGGGGTCCCATAAATCACCCGACCGCGTTAGGAACGCAAAATCCGGGAACATAACACCGGTATGACGGAAACTAGGGCGGCAAGAGTGGAACAAAACACCAGGCATAAGGCCGAGCCTTCCACCCTTTACCAAGTATATAGATGCATTAATGAAATAAGAGATATTGTGATATCCCAACATAACCCTGTCCACCATGGAGCAATCTTCAACTTCACCTGCAGCTAGCAACGCTATAAGAGGGGCTGAGCAAAGCGGTAACATAGTCAAACAACGGTTTGCTAGGAAGGGTGTCAAAGGTTAGAGGTTCATAGCAATTTGGGGAGGCTTGAAGAGCAAATGATAGGTAACGCAGCATAGCGATAGAACGAAGCAACTAGCATAGCAATGATAGTAGTGAGATCCAGGGTAGCGGTCATCTTACCTGAAATCCCGCTAGGAAGAAGAACGAGTCCATGAAGAAGATGAAGCCACGAAGACGAACCACACGTAGACGAACGAATCCTCACGATCGCAACGAAACGGGAACTATCGAGAAGAAGCACACAACATGGTAAACACACCACACATGACAAGACATGATGCACAACAAGCATGATGCATGACAAAGCTACATGAAGCTACTCATGGCAAGAGATGAAGCAAACAAGAACAACACATCAAGGCAAGTTTAAATGAGGCCGGGAACAACATATAACAATTCCGGTAAGTCCTCATATGCAAATTTCGAAATGGGTCCAGATCTGAATAAACCTTATGTTCAAGTTGTTAAACAGCAAGTTAAAGATCACCAAGATGATCTACACGAAATTCTAGTCAAGTTACATATAAAGTTCATTAGATTTGAAGCTACAGCCTAGAAGATATGAGCAAAACAAGTTAACATGGCAATGATGTAAAATGCATACAAACATCAAGCAAACACCTGAAAACATGGATGCAACATTATAATATGAAGCTACATGCAAAAACAAGCAAGTTTCATATAGAGCACACTCAAAATGGAGCAACGGTTCAACACACATACACTATACAAGGCATAACAACAATCTGTCCATAACAGCAACTAGGCATATTGCAAGCATCAAAACAACATGCTACAGCATCTCAACGTAATAACAAAAGACATGGGCATGAAGTACAGGTAAAGCATAACAAGACATGAACACTGAGCTATCTCCAGAAACAACTAGAACATGCTCGAAAGGACATGGTAAGATTGCAAATAATAACAGTTTCAGACTTTGCCGAAATAACATCAGGAAGCAATGTTTAGAGCTATCAAACAACATGTTACAGGAACTTAACGTGGCAAACAAAGGCATGGCATGATACTACTAAAATCATAGAACAAGGGACCCTTACTGACCATGAGCCAAAAAGGCACAGAAAATATGATGGGACCCATGTAAACATGGCAAAAGATATGACAGATTCATACATGGCAGGAACAACAATAAGTAGGCATGTTGGTGAGCTTGAACCACTCACCACAGAGCAATACATGGCATGGCAAGGCAACCAACAGTAAGAAGGCATGTTTATGAAGCTAAGCATGGCAAGAACAAGATCATAGGGTGCATGGATCACTAGGAAATCACATGGCCAAAACTGAACTTCATGTTAACAGGTTGACAGCAACATTATTTAGCAACTTTG
>NW_021263785.1:0-1081 GCF_002162155.2 Triticum dicoccoides
TTTTCTTATTATTCTTCAAAACAGCCCTAAGCATAGTAGACAACGTTCTATTGACTACTTCAGTTTGTCCATCAGTTTGGGGGTGACAAGTAGTACTAAAAAGCAGTTTAGTCCCCAACTTAGCCCATAAACATCTCCAAAAGTGGCTAAGAAATTTAGTATCACGATCTGAAACAATAGTATTTGGCACACCATGCAAGCGAATAATTTCACGAAAGAACAAATCAGCAACATTAACAGCATCATCGCTTTTATGACATGGTATAAAGTGTGCCATTTTCGAGAATCTATCCACGACAACAAATATGCTATCCCTCCCCTTCTTTGTTCGAGGTAAACCTAAAACAAAGTCCATAGATATATCCTCCCAAGGAACAATAGGTACAGGCAAAGGCATATATAAACCATGAGGATTGAGTCGTGACTTAGCTTTTTGACATGTAGTGCAGCGAGCAATAAAACGCTCAACATCCCGTCTCATCTTTGGCCAAAAGAAATGTGTAGCAAGTACGTCCTCCGTCTTCTTCACGCCAAAGTGTCCCATTAATCCTCCTCCATGCGCCTCCTGCAACAACAACAGACGAACGGAGCTAGCTGGAATGCATAGCTTGTTAGCACGAAACACAAATCCATCGTTAACAACAAACTTGTTCCACATTCTTCCTTCTTTACAATTCTGCATTACATCTTTAAAATCAGCATCATGCACATATTGATCTTTGATGGTCTCCAAACCAAATATTTTGAAGTCAAGTTGTGAAAGCATAGTATAGCGACGAGACAATGCATCAGCAATAACATTTCCTTTTCCCTTCTTGTGTTTAATGACATAAGGGAAAGTCTCAATGAATTCAACCCATTTAGCATGTCTACGATTCAGTTTAGCTTGACTTTTAATATGTTTCAAAGATTCATGATCAGAATGTATAACAAATTCTTTGGGCCATAAATAATGTTGCCATGTTTCTAAAGTCCGAACAAGAGCATATAATTCTTTATCATAAGTAGAATAATTCAGACTAGGCCCACTCAATTTTTCGGAAAAGTATGCAACAGGTTTGCCATCTTGTAATAACACACC
>NW_021263786.1:0-2069 GCF_002162155.2 Triticum dicoccoides
TAGTTAGATGTAGATCTAATGGTCAGAAATGACGGATGGCAGACACACTATCATCACCAACTAAGTCTTCTGTAGGAGTACTAGCAAGATGTCTGTGCATTGCACGGAACATCAAGATGCATTTTTCATAAAAACAACTATTGTGAAAGTATCTCGAGAAAACTAATGATATCTCTAGAAAGAGGAGGGATAAGGTGAGGAGGAGTGGGGCGTGGTGGTGGTTGGTGGTCGGGCTGAGCAAAGGCATGGGGATGGACGACGCCGGCAGCGACCACCATGCTAGTTTGTTCCAGAGGATTGCTTTTTTAATTGCTCAACAATGAGGTTGTGAGAGATAAGGATGAATGAGGGAATGCCTTGTCTGCAAATGTGGAGAGAGGTGCGGGTATCTTTTAGTTTAATTTCTATCCGTAAGATATAGATCGGACGGTCTATATTGCAAGATGGCAGGCGTACCATCATCACCAACTCAGTTTTTTATAAGAAAAGAGTTATATGTATGGAGATACAAACGTATTATTGATACTTGTTTCCATAAATTTCGATCTACATTCTATTCAACGGCTGAGCATGTGGGCCTTAGCACGATAACTTCTCGACTGTGTAAAACAAAAGGTTTTCCTGTTGCCGATAAGGAGGAGGTGACGACGCGCTTTCGGCTTCCTCTAGTCCTAGTAGTCATACTAGGTGGTCTATGCACGTTTAGATTTATTCTTTTTCATGTCTCGTATTTGCCGTACTTCCACGACTATTGATGAATACACGGTAAGTTATTCATAGGAAATCCTTTGTTGAGTGCATGTGCGAGAGAGAGAGAGATAGCATGCGTGTGTGATATGTGTAGAGACTGAGGTAATGATAAGAGATTCTTTGTGTCTCTGCATGGAGGATAGAGAGAGACATGTGCATGGGGCTTTGCGTTGTGTAACATGGAGACACATAGACATAATCAGAGAGTGAGTATGTGAGATACACATGCGGACATGGGGAGAGATGTGTGAGTTAGAGAGATGGAGAATTTTGGTGTGCATCTGAGCTAGAGAGAGGGGTGGATATATACATACCTAGAGTTGGGAGAATATGCAAGGGTGTGTGTCTTAAAAGAAGGATCCAGATAGATGGATGTTTGTGCGTGCATGTGTGTGTTTGTGCACGCATGTTGTGAGAGAGAGGGAGTGTGTGTATTTGGAGAAGAGAGACCACTAATGATGTAAACCTAGTATAGGGAAGGGGGAATGGTGTGACATTTGTGTCAAAGAGAGACAAAGGCATGTGTAGTAGAGGGATAGCATGGGTGTAGGCGAGGAGTAGACTATTTGGAAGAGACATCGAGTGTGTGTGGGAGAAGTGTGTGAGAGCTAGAGAGAGAGAGAGAGAGAGATAGATAGGGAGAGATAGAGAGAGAGAGCTAGCGAGGGAGAGAGAGAGAGAAAGAGAGGGGGAGAGAGAGGGGTCATTTGTGTGCAGAAGTGGCGTATATATAGGGAGACAACGTTGATGTTGTTCAAAAGTGGCCTATGTATGGAGACGCAAGGGAAGCGAGTCATCGTGTGTGTGATAGGGACTTCATGAGAGATCTAGAATAGATGGTGTAAAGAACAACGTGCGAGATTGAGAAAGATGATACATTAGGGAGCTATGGAAAGAGTCACGACATATATGTATATAGGGAAGGAACTATGGCGGGTCCGCATGTGTGAGAGATAGAGAGAGGAGACTGGTGCACCAGGAGACAAAGTCTGCTTGTTTGCTGTGGGGGTGGTGTGTGAGATGAGTGTGCGAGAACCACATAACTAGGGAGATAGACGTTTGGGGGTGACGTTGTCGCGGGAAACCACGGCCACCTATGGGGCTGCGAGCCCCTTTTGGTTCGGTGGGGGGATGGGCACGTTGCACAAATACCGTAGAAGCGTCACGCAAAGCACCGGGGATCACACATGCAATTTTACCCAGGTTCGGGCCGCCGTGAGGCGTAAAACCCTACTCCTGCTTTGACGGATTGATGGTGGAAAAGGTGGTGGTGGGTGTAGTGCACTTTGCCCGGCAGGGTTGCCTCAGGCGAAGTGGCT
>NW_021263787.1:0-962 GCF_002162155.2 Triticum dicoccoides
GGCACCGACTGTCAAAAGTGTCGGGATCACAGTGTGGCTATCTTGCACGGGAAGCTTGGCTCGGGTTTCGGTTAGGATCTGGTGGGTTGGTTGCCTAAGTTTATCGACCTGGCTAAGATAGGATTAGCCAATGGTCAGCCTGGCTCTGATACCAAGTTTGTGGGGACCGATTCTCCGGGTATTAATTTCCAAAAAATGGCCCTTGTGCTCACCAGCCCCAGGATAACTGTTAGCTGATGAGGCACCAACTTGATACAGAAATTCCAAGCAAAATACAAAATATGTAGTACAAGACCATTCTGGCCTGTGAGTACAACAAATGGTTTCTAATGGTTGATGGCGGAAGCGGTTTGTGGATCATCAGTGTCTACGGGACTCCAATTCACACAGGAACAGCTGACCAGGTTAACTCCTATCTTCGCGAGGCTGCTATCCCATTGCTTAAGTTCCGGGATTGTCACCACGGTCGCTCCTCTCCGCGCAAAAAAATCTGGCCAAGACAATAACCAGGGACAAGCTAGTGAGTACTTTGAATGTACTCGCAAACATTGGGAACACAGGTATAATATAACAATGATGTGCTGAAAATATTTTATGCTCATGATGTCAGTCACAAAAGATAAATAAAACTCTGAGGCGTGCAAGCATGTTTTTTATGAATATGCAAAATAACATAGTAGTATTAAAAATTATGAAATAAATAACAAGCATGCCACAGTTGGGCGTCTTAGCGACACCACAAAAAGGGCTTTAAAAGAAATGCCACAATCGGGCGTCTTAGCGACACCGCATAAAGGGATTTAAGAGAAATGCCACAGTCGGGCGTCTTAGCGACACCACATAAAGGGCTCTAAAAGAAATGCCGCAATCCGGCGTCTTAGCGACACCACATAAAGGGCTCTAAAAGAAATGCCACAGTCGGGCGTCTTAGCGACACCACATAAAGGGCTTTAAAAGAAATG
>NW_021263788.1:0-2107 GCF_002162155.2 Triticum dicoccoides
TCATCTTCCTCACCCAAATAAGGCTTCAAATCTGCAATGTTAAAAGTGGGACTAACCCCAAAATCTGCAGGCAGCTCAAGTTTATATGCATTATCATTTATTTTCTCTAACACCTTAAAGGGACCATCAGCCCGTGGCATGAGCTTTGATTTGCGCAAATCAGGAAATCTATCCTTACGCAAATGTAACCAAACAAGATCTCCAGGTGCAAACACAACATGTTTTCTACCCTTATCTCCAGCAAGTTTATATTTGGCATTCATACGCTCAATGTTTTCCTTAGTTAACTCATGCATTTTTAAAATCAATTCAGCACGTTGTTTAGCATCAAAATTAACCTTCTCCGAAGATGGAAGAGGCAACAAATCAATAGGTGCACGAGGTAGGAAACCATACACAACTTCAAAAGGGCACATCTTAGTAGTAGAATGCAATGAACGATTATAAGCAAATTGAATATGAGGCAAGCATTCTTCCCACATTTTCTTATTACTCTTCAAAACAGCCCTAAGCATAGTAGACAATGTTCTATTGACTACTTCAGTTTGGCCATCAGTTTGGGGGTGACAAGTAGTACTAAAAAGCAGTTTAGTCCCCAACTTAGCCCATAAACATCTCCAAAAGTGGCTAAGAAATTTAGTATCACGATCTGAAACAATAGTATTTGGCACACCATGCAAGCGAATAATTTCACGAAAGAACAAATCAGCAACATTAACAGCATCATCGCTTTTATGACATGGTATAAAGTGTGCCATTTTCGAGAATCTATCCACGACAACAAATATGCTATCACTCCCCTTCTTTGTTCGAGGTAAACCTAAAACAAAGTCCATAGATATATCCTCCCAAGGAACACTAGGTACAGGCAAAGGCATATATAAACCATGAGGATTGAGTCGTGACTTAGCTTTTTGACATGTAGTGCAGCGAGCAATAAAACACTCAACATCCCGTCTCATCTTTGGCCAAAAGAAATGTGTAGCCAGTACGTCCTCCGTCTTCTTCACACCAAAGTGTCCCATTAATCCTCCTCCATGCGCCTCCTGCAACAACAAAAGACGAACGGAGCTAGCTGGAATGCATAGCCTGTTAGCACGAAACACAAATCCATCGTTAACGACAAACTTGTTCCACATTCTTCCTTCTTTACAATTCTGCATTACATCTTTAAAATCAGCATCATGCACATATTGATCTTTGATGGTCTCCAAACCAAATATTTTGAAGTCAAGTTGTGAAAGCATAGTATAGCGACGAGACAATGCATCAGCAATAACATTTTCTTTTCCCTTCTTGTGTTTAATGACATAAGGGAAAGTCTCAATGAATTCAACCCATTTAGCTTGACTTTTAATATGTTTCAAAGATTCATGATCAGAATGTATAACAAATTCTTTGGGCCATAAATAATGTTGCCATGTTTCTAAATTCTGAACAAGAGCATATAATTCTTTATCATAAGTAGAATAATTCAGACTAGGCCCACTCAATTTTTCAGAAAAGTATGCAACAGGTTTGCCATCTTGTAATAACACACCTCCTAATCCAATTCCACTAGCATCACATTCAAGCTCAAAAGTCTTATTAAAATCAGGAAGTTGGAGTAAAGGAGCATGTGTCAACTTATCTTTCAATACCGAGAAGGCTTCTTCCTGTGCAGTACCCCAAAGAAAAGGCACATCTTTCTTTGTAAGCTCATTGAGAGGTGCAACAATGGTGCTGAAATCTCTCACAAAACGCCTATAGAATCCAGCGAGGCCAAGAAAACTCCTCACTTGTGTGACCGTTTTGGGCTGCGGCCAACTCTCAATAGCTTCAATCTTGGCTTTATCAACTTCAATTCCCTGTGGAGTAACAACATAGCCAAGAAAAGATACTCGGTCGGTGCAAAAGGTGCACTTCCCAAGGTTACCAAACAAACGTGCATCACGTAGAGCAATAAAAACAGCACGTAAATGTTCCAAATGTTCTTCCAAAGATCTGCTATAAATCAGTATATCATCAAAATAGACTACCACAAATCGTCCAATGAAAGCACGTAAAACTTCGTTCATTAGTCTCATGAAAGTACTAGGCGCATTAGTTAACCCAAAAGGCATGACTA
>NW_021263789.1:0-2387 GCF_002162155.2 Triticum dicoccoides
TATCAAATACCCAGGAGCTACTACGAGTACTGGTAAGGTACACATCAATTACATATATATCACATATACCTTTCGTGATGCCGGTCTTCTTGTCCGCTAAGTATTTGGGGCAGTTCTGCTTCCAGTGTCCACTTCCCTTGCAATAAAAACACTCAGTCTCGGGCTTGGGTCCATTCTTTGGCTTCTTCCCGGTAGCTTGCTTACCGGGCGCGGCAACTCCCTTGCCGTCCTTCTTGAAGTTCTTCTTACCCTTGCCTTTCTTGAACTTAGTGGTTTTATTCACCATCAACACTTGATGTTCCTTTTTGACTTCTACCTCTGCTGATTTCAGCATAGCAAATACTTCAGGAATGGTCTTTTCCATCCCCTGCATATTGAAGTTCATCATAAAGCTCTTGTAGCTCGATGGAAGCGACTGAAGGATTCTGTCAATGACCGCGTCATCCGGGAGATTAACTCCCAGCTGAGTCAAGCGGTTATGTAACCCAGACATAGTGAGTATAAGCTCACTGACAGAACTGTTTTCCTCCATCTTACAACTGAAGAACTTGTCGGAGACTTCATATCTCTCGACCCGGGCATGAGCTTGAAAAACCATTTTCAGCTCTTCGAACATCTCATATGCTCCGTGTCTCTCAAAACACTTTTGGAACCCCAGTTCTAAGCTGTAAAGCATGCCGCACTGAACGAGGGAGTAATCATCGGAACATGTCTGCCAAGCGTTCATAATGTCTTGTTCTGCAGGGAGAACAGGTGCTTCACCTAGCGGTGCTTGTAGGACATAATCTTTCTTGGAAGCTATGAGGATGATCCTCAGGTTCCGGACCTAGTCCGTATAGTTGCTGCCATTGTCTTTCAGCTTGGTTTTCTCTAGGAACGCGTTGAAGTTGAGGACAACGTTGGCCATTTGATCTTCAAGACATGTTGTAAAGGTTTTAGACTAAGTTCATGATAATTAAGTTCATTTAATCAAATTATTCCATGAACTCCCACTTAGATAGACATCCCTCCAGTCATCTAAGTATAACATGATCCGAGTTAACTAGGCCGTGTCCGATTATCACGTGAGACGGACTAGTCAACGTCGGTGAACATCTTCATGTTGATCGTATCATCTATACGACTCATGCTCGACCTTTCGGTCTTCTGTGTTCCGAGGTCATGTCTGTACATGCTAGGCTCGTCAAGTCAACCTAAGTGTTTGCATGCGTAAATCTGTCTTACACCCGTTGTATGTGAACGTTGGAATCTATCACACCCGATCATCATGTGGTGCTTCGAAACAACGAACTGTCGCAACGGTGCACAGTTAGGGGGAACACTTTCTTGAAATTATTATGAGGGATCATCTTATTTACTACCATCGTTCTAAGTAAACAAGATGTAAAACATGATAAACATCACATGCAATCAAATAATAATAGTGACATGATATGGCCAATATCACATAGCTCCTTTGATCTCCATCTTGGGGCTCCATGATCATCTTGTCACCGGCATGACACCATGATCTCCATCATCATGATCTCCATCATCGTGTCTCCATGAAGTTGCTCACCAACTATTACTTCTACTACTATGGCTAACACGTTTAGCAATAAAGTAAAGTAATTTACATGGCGTTTCTCAATGACACGCAGGTCATACAAAAAATAAAGACAACTCCTATGGCTCCTGCCGGTTGTCATACTCATCAACATGCAAGTCGTGATTCCTATTACAAGAACATGATCTCATACATCACATATATATCATTCATCATTCATCACAACTTTGGCCATATCACATCACAGAACACTTGCTGCAGAAACAAGTTAGACGTCCTCTAATTGTTGTTGCTAGTTTTACGTGGCTGCAATAGGGTTCTAGCAAGAACGTTTTCTTACCTACGTGAAAGCCACAACGTGATTTGTCAACTTCTATTTACCCTTCATAAGGACCCTTTTCATCGAATCCGCTCCAACTAAAGTGGGAGAGACAGACACCCGCCAGCCACCTTATGCAACTAGTGCATGTTAGTCGGTGGAACCGGTCTCACGTAAGCGTACGTGTAAGGTTGGTCCGGGCCGCTTCATCCCACAATACCACTGAAGCAAAATAAGACTAGTAGTGGCAAGAAAGTTGACAACATCTACACCCACAACAAATTGTGTTCTACTCGTGCAAAGAGAACTACGCATAGACCTAGCTCATGATGCCACTATTGGGGAACGTTGCAGAAAACAAAAAATTTCCTACGGTTTCACCAAGATCCATCTATGAGTTCATCTAGCAACGAGTGATATCTACATAACTTTGTAGATCGCGAGCGGAAGCGTTCAAGAGAACGGGGATGAGGGAGTTGTACTCGACGTGATCCAAATCACCGGAGATCCTAGCGCCGAACA
>NW_021263790.1:0-1001 GCF_002162155.2 Triticum dicoccoides
CAGATCCTGCCGAGGGCACAAGATCGTAGCTGAGGTAACAAGCTAAACGTCGAAGTCCACGTGGAACTACTAGTGAGACCGAAGTCTCTCTGCAAAAACATAAAATAGGCAAACGTGAGTACAAATGTACCCAGCAAGACTTACATCAGAACTATCTACATATGCATCATTATCAACAAAGGGGATGGTGGGGTTTAACTGCAGCAAGCCAGCTTTGACTCGGTGGCTATCCTAAACTACGACTGCAAGTAACTCTTTTGAGGTGGCGCACACGAGTCCACATATTCACCATATCAATACACCACTATGGATCCGCTCCCGTCTCCCTACGAGAACGCCATCCATAGCACTCACGCTTATCTTGCGTATTTTAGAGTATCCACTTTCACTTGTCTATGAACTGATATAAGCAACCCAGAAGTCCTTTTCCGTGGACACGGCTATTCGAATAGATCATATTAACCCTGCAGGGGTGTACTTCTTCATACATGTTTCCACCACTTAGCGTCTGCACACGACATGTGCTCGGCAGACTTCAAGCGAAAGCCGACGTGGGTGTAGACCACGACCTACCTAAACACCTAAGTCTCTAGTCCAGGTTTATCGCCTATTCGGGTTCCATCCATGAGGAGATCCGGCCAGAGTTTCGCTCACAGCCCCAAACGATGTGAACAGGGTTCCGTGACACCAAACGGGCGCCCGGTATACCCGGCCACGTGCCTACCGCATCACAGCCCACCCCTACGGTCAGCGCT
This sequence comes from Triticum dicoccoides, assembly GCF_002162155.2. NCBI lineage: Eukaryota > Viridiplantae > Streptophyta > Magnoliopsida > Poales > Poaceae > Triticum > Triticum dicoccoides. Next base: position 756 of record NW_021263790.1, read on the forward strand.
GTCCACGGCCTCCAGCATACTACAAACACCAGAAACTACTTGCAACTCCTGGACAGAGGACAAGGGTGAATAAGAAGTCGAGCGGGGTCATATTTCAGGGCCCAATGTATGGTAGTAGCTGAATCATGGATCACAAACACAGAACTCAGTTCCTGAGGACGGCTTCAATGAGACAACCCACCATGTACTCCTACATGGCCTCTCACCGACACCTTTTACCAAATCGTGTTCACACACTTAGCTCAC
>NW_021263791.1:0-2024 GCF_002162155.2 Triticum dicoccoides
GGTGAATAGTAAAATAGAAAATAGCGTGTAAAAATTTGAAAAATCTAAAAAAATTGAGGCAAACTTTGATAAATGCTTTGTGTGCTTGCTAAATTTCATCACGACATAACATTCATGGAAGTCATGACAAAAAATAACTCCATTAGTAGTATGGTAATAAACTTACACACTCACCATGCAACTTAAATCAGACTTTGATATTTTAGAATTTTAACTGGGTCAAGGCCAAGATTTAGGGGGCTCGAGGCCCGTAAATTCAAACAATATGATAATCAAAGCATGTGAGTTGACCCAATTAATTTGCACAAAGATTGTCGTTTAATCTACCTTATCACATTTCCACCGCAGAAACATGAATTTCAGATAACAAAATAAAACTGTAAAAGCATATAATTTTGTTCAAACTCGGTAAATTATTATACATTTGATATTCTTGACTAATTCTCTAGAGATATAAGATTGTCAAAACAATATGCACACGATGGCATATAGTAGTGTACGTTAAAGGTAATTCGGTTTCAATCTTTCAACATTAAACTGGATTCTAAGAGGCTAATGCACTAGTAGAAAACAGGGCATCAGTCCCGGTTCCAGAGGGCCTTTAGTCGTCAGTAAAACCAGACTACTGACTGGACTCTAATTAATCAGGCAATAAGACCAATGCAGATTAATCAACACAGAAATGCTTCCACACGACATATCTTAAAAGTCAGTCTTACATACAATAAATGATAGTTGGACACTTCTATTATCCAGGAGAAAGTGGAGTGCAACATGTACTGCCAATATGAGCGGCAGTAGAGGGCACACAGTAATACCCATTCTGAAGGTTGTGTTATTGTTTCACGTGGCCTTATTCTGAAGGCAAGCAGAACAGATTGAAGTAATGCTGACCTAGCCAATCCAAAGGCTTGCACTGACACAGCCCTGCATAACTTACCTTCACTAAGAAGGCTGAAGCAAAAAAAAAAAAAGAACATAGCCAAAGGAAGGAAAGGATGTCTGAAAACCTGTGGAGATACTTTGTTAAGAAACAATGCGTCCAGATGTGATTTTTGTAATGCATAAACTGGCATGCATGCAGGAACATCTGTGACCAGTAATGTGACCGATCTCATGTCATGCGCCGCGCAACTGATATATGGCTCCAGTTTACAGATAATTAAGGAAGAAAAATTGTATTGCATGATGAAAACAAGTAAGCAAGTCTGTCATGCACCTGAAGAAGATTCACTTGCTTCTTCAAGTAAAACTAGATTGTCTCTGTCTAATCAGACTGCATAAACTGAAAAAGAAAAATGCTACTGCATAAACAGTTCCTTCAAGCAAATGTGTCATGCCAGCAGGTAGAAGTCTCATGCTATGCTACCATAATAATACAAGTCAGCAACCACAAGTATACTCCCTCCGTTCCTAAATAGATGACTCAACTTTGTATTAAAATAGTACAAAGTTGAGTCATCTATTTAGGAACGGAGGGAGTAGTAATTAATCAGAGAACAGACCATAGCAGATCAATCAACACAGAAATGCTTTCAAACAGCATATTAGAAGTCACAGTCAATACACAACCAAACAAACAGGTGCCTGGTGCATCAGTCATAGTTGGACAGGTTATATATATAGCTAATCCGATGCAGATGCATAGCATAAGGCATAGTTGGACACCTTACATATATAAGCAAACACGATGCAGAAATACTACTATAGGTACTTCAACAAGCTAATACCAAGCAGTTCTTAAAAGATTCGTTCCGTGTCAGGCTCTCCATTCAGCCCCACTTGTGTGAACGCAATCTCTGGTTCGTCCCTTTGAAAATCCCTGTCAACAACCGCAAGCATCTCCATGTCCGAAGCAAGACGGGACCAAGCAACACAGATCTCCACCTCGGCACCGAGGAGGCAACACCGACCACGATCTATGTTGCATTCTTGGGCTTCGAAGCAGACCTGAGCTTTTGCAGGGAGAACGCCGGGTGGTGCATAGGCCTGTATTTCAACTTCCAGCTGTCCGCTTGGTTCTA
>NW_021263792.1:0-1152 GCF_002162155.2 Triticum dicoccoides
GGTGAATAGTAAAATAGAAAATAGCGTGTAAAAATTTGAAAAATCTAAAAAAATTGAGGCAAACTTTGATAAATGCTTTGTGTGCTTGCTAAATTTCATCACGACATAACATTCATGGAAGTCATGACAAAAAATAACTCCATTAGTAGTATGGTAATAAACTTACACACTCACCATGCAACTTAAATCAGACTTTGATATTTTAGAATTTTAACTGGGTCAAGGCCAAGATTTAGGGGGCTCGAGGCCCGTAAATTCAAACAATATGATAATCAAAGCATGTGAGTTGACCCAATTAATTTGCACAAAGATTGTCGTTTAATCTACCTTATCACATTTCCACCGCAGAAACATGAATTTCAGATAACAAAATAAAACTGTAAAAGCATATAATTTTGTTCAAACTCGGTAAATTATTATACATTTGATATTCTTGACTAATTCTCTAGAGATATAAGATTGTCAAAACAATATGCACACGATGGCATATAGTAGTGTACGTTAAAGGTAATTCGGTTTCAATCTTTCAACATTAAACTGGATTCTAAGAGGCTAATGCACTAGTAGAAAACAGGGCATCAGTCCCGGTTCCAGAGGGCCTTTAGTCGTCAGTAAAACCAGACTACCGACTGGACTCTAATTAATCAGGCAATAAGACCAATGCAGATTAATCAACACAGAAATGCTTCCACACGACATATCTTAAAAGTCAGTCTTACATACAATAAATGATAGTTGGACACTTCTATTATCCAGGAGAAAGTGGAGTGCAACATGTACTGCCAATATGAGCGGCAGTAGAGGGCACACAGTAATACCCATTCTGAAGGTTGTGTTATTGTTTCACGTGGCCTTATTCTGAAGGCAAGCAGAACAGATTGAAGTAATGCTGACCTAGCCAATCCAAAGGCTTGCACTGACACAGCCCTGCATAACTTACCTTCACTAAGAAGGCTGAAGCAAAAAAAAAAAAAAACATAGCCAAAGGAAGGAAAGGATGTCTGAAAACCTGTGGAGATACTTTGTTAAGAAACAATGCGTCCAGATGTGATTTTTGTAATGCATAAACTGGCATGCATGCAGGAACATCTGTGACCAGTAATGTGACCGATCTCATGTCATGCGCCGCGCAACTGATATATGGCTCCAGTT
>NW_021263793.1:0-1368 GCF_002162155.2 Triticum dicoccoides
CTTGATTGGGAGCTTGCGGTGCTCGAGCAATTGATCTTGAAGTCGTTGTAGTCATCTTCGGTGATCGAAGGATTTTTCTCCTTGATCTTCTCATAACTCTCACCTTTCTCGATCATTCTCTTCACATTGCTTTTCCAAGTAGACAGGGCCTTGCTCATCTTCGTGAGGGCAGCATTGTTCACTTTATTCCCTTTGAGGCTTGTGTTTTCGAATTCAGCGGGGAACTTGTATCGTTCGTGCAGCTTCGTGAAGAGGAGGTGGCGCAAATTCCCCCGGTCAGGATGCCTCAGGTTCTCGGTGTTGATCGAGACGGTGCTCCGGACAATGCACCCGAGCTGAAGCGAGTACCCCTTGACTATTCGTTCGGGCGCCGTTGGATTCCCGTTGGAGTCCACTTCAGTAACTTCCTCCTTGAGGGTGCGGAGCACGATCGGGCGTCGGTCCTTCCGTTGCCTCTTCGGCTGGCTGCTATCTGTGCGTGCGCCGCCATCATCAGTGGTGGCATCCTCGGCGGCACCATCAGTGGTGGCATCAGTGTGGTCATCCTCGGCGGCACCATCCGTGGTCTCAGGATCGGTGGGGAAGGCGGCGGCCTCATACAAGTGAGGTTGTTCCTCCATCTCCTGGGACAGCTCCCAGAATGCCTTGCCGCCCGAACCCCCGGCCTCGTCGTTGTGGGCCATGTTTCTCTCTAAATAGAAACAAAGTTTGGTCAAAAAGTTGGTTATTGTCAAGGAACAAGATCATGGTCTCATCATTTAGGGTTTGTCGACACCGAGGCATCCTAAAATCTAAGCTTTTATCATTGAGGGTTTTTCGACGCCAAGGCACCCTAAAAGCCTAACTTTTCATCGTTTCGGTTTTTATCGACACCGAGGCACCCTAAAAGCCATGCATTAGTCACAAGTACGCCGGGGCACTTGATCCTACTTAATTAACTACTAAGATACCCCGGCCCATGCATTAGTCACAAGTACCCCATATGTCCTATTTTTAGCAAAGTCATGCTAAAATTCACAGAAAATTTCAGCATGACCTTTGCTGAAAATAGGACATATGGAGTACCCGAATTTGCTGGAACGGAAGTTAATCGACATTCCAGCAAACTCAAGGGCCTCTCGGGTGGACAAGGCAAAAAAGGCCTCCATCACAACATGGAAAATACATTGGCATGTGGACTGGAATGTGGCTTCATTTAACAACAACAGTTTCACACAGAAAACAGAGCTGAATTCATTGAGATATTTGCATTGCTAGCTACATTTCAGTGCCAAATTTCACCAATTTAAGCAAAACTACCGTTTAGCTAGCTACAGTTCAGTGCCATATTTCACTGGATTAAAATAAGCACATACACATAACTGACAG
>NW_021263794.1:0-1746 GCF_002162155.2 Triticum dicoccoides
CCCTAGTGACAAGCATTAAGCATAACAAAGTCATAGCAACATCAATCTTAGAACACAGTGGATACTAGGGATCAAACCCTAACAAAATTGACCCGATTACATGGTAAATCTCATCCAACCCATCACCGTCCAGCAAGCCTACGATGGGATTACTCACGCACGGCGGCGAGTATCATGAAATTGGTGATGGAGGAAGGTTTGTGATGATGATGGCGATGATTTCCCCTCTCTGGAGCCCTAAACGGACTCCAGATCTGGCCTCCCGATGAAGAACATGGGGTGACGGCGGCTCCGTATCATAAAACGCGATGCATCCTTCTCTCTGATTTTTTTCTCCCTAAACATGAATATATAGAGTTGGAGTTGAGGTCGATGGAGCTTCATGGGACCCACAAGGTAGGGGGCGCGCCCTAGTGGGGGGGGGGGCTCCACCCTTGTGGACAGCCGGTGGGTCTCCTTCTGTTGATTCTTTCGCCAATATTTTTTATATATTCCAAAAATATTCTCCGTGAAGTTTTATGTCATTCTAAGAACTTTTATTTCTGAACAAAAATAACACCAAGGCAATTCTACTGAAAACAGCATCACTCCAGATTAGTTCCGTTCAAATCATGCAAATTAGAGTCCAAAACAAGGACAAAAGAGTTCGGAAAAGTAGATACGATGGAGACGTATCAGCACCCAAAGCTTAACCCATTGCTTGTCCTCACGCAATTTAGTTGACAAACTGAAAGTGATAAAGAGAAACTTTTATAAGCTCTGTTTGATCTTGTTGTTGCAAATATGTAAAGCCAACATCCAATTTTTCAGCAAAGATTATGAACTAACCATATTCACAATAACTAAGTCATCTCTGACTGCTCTTGTGACTCGAGATACTGGTATTCGTGAAGGTATGTCGCAACACATGTTTGCCGTAGTTTCGGAGCCTTTTATCTCTGAATGTTCTGCTTCTAGGAAGCGCAAGGGGAAGATGCAGGTCCCAGTTGACACTGCCAGCCTTTGGCGTAGTAACTGCTCCAACAAATATGATGGCTTTTGCGTCAGTTCCCTCTCTGAAGCTCGTCCCAGCAAGTCCAAAGTGAAGCCCCGGGTGACACCCTCTGCTTCTACAAACACTTGTACTATTGCTTTGGATATGCAGGGGCAAACTGATCCCGTTCCTCCACCCGCTGCCATCACCACCATGCAAGCTATTGGCACACAACTCTGTGTCATTCCAGAGGAGGAGCTCTCCATTGCATCACCCATGGATGACAAGACGTGCCCCTCTGCCTCGGCTTAAGAGTTGAACTTTTCTTTATTTCAGTTAAATGGTACTTTTTCAAAACTAGAATGTCTTATGCTGGAATATTCGTTGACTTAACTCCTCTAAAAACAATTAGGGTTGTCAAATGAAATCCGTGCTAGTGGATTCTCTATTATTTGCTTGCAAGAAATGAAAATGACAACATTTAATGCCTCCACTCTTAAGTTATTATGCCCTAAACGCTTCGACAAATACGCTTTCATCCCATCTATAGGCATATGGAGGGGCATTGTGATGATCTAGAATAGCAATATCTTAACTCGTATGGTGATTATTGAAGAACAATTCGCGTTAGGTATTGAATTTATCTCCACCCAAGATGCTCATTGATGCACATTGGTGAATATTTATGGCCCATGTCAAGGGGAACAACGGGATAATTTTACTAAGTGGTTATTTGACCTTGACATTCCCTCTTCTGGAGATTGGTTGCTTCT
>NW_021263795.1:0-1133 GCF_002162155.2 Triticum dicoccoides
ATGAAACACAAGTCTGAGACCTTTGAAAAGTTCAAGGAATTTCAGAGTGAAGTTGAGAATCAACGTGACAGGAAAATCAAGTTTCTACGATCAGATCGTGGAGGAGAATACTTGAGTCACGAGTTTGGTACACACTTAAGAAAATGTGGAATAGTTTCACAACTCACGCCGCCTGGAACACCTCAGCGTAATGGTGTGTCCGAACGTCGTAATCGCACTCTATTAGATATGGTGCGATCTATGATGTCTCTTGCCGATTTACCACTATCTTTTTGGGGCTATGCTTTAGAGACTGCCGCATTCACTTTAAATAGGGCCCCGTCGAAATCCGTTGAGACGACACCGTATGAATTATGGTTTGGGAAGAAACCTAAGCTGTCATTTCTAAAAGTTTGGGGATGCGATGCTTATGTCAGGAAACTTCAACCTGAAAAGCTTGAACCCAAATCGGAAAAATGCGTCTTCATAGGATACCCTAAAGAAACTATTGGGTATATCTTCTACCTCAGATCCGAAGGCAAGATCTTTGTTGCCAAGAATGGGTCCTTTCTGGAGAAAGAGTTTCTCTCGAAAGAAGTAAGTGGGAGGAAAGTAGAGCTTGATGAAGTATTACCTCTTGAACCAGAAAATGGCGCAACTCAAGAAAATGTTCCTGAGGTGCCTGCACCGACTAGAGAGGAAGTTAATGATAATGATCAAAATACTTCAGATCAAGCTCCTACTGAAATTCGAAGGTCCACGAGGACACGTTCCGCACCAGAGTGGTACGGCAACCCTGTCTTGGAAATCATGTTGTTAGACAATGGTGAACCTTCGAACTATGAAGAAGCGATGGCGGGTCCGGATTCCGACAAATGGCTAGAAGCCATGAAATCCGAGATAGGATCCATGTATGAAAACGAAGTATGGACTTTGACTGACTTGCCCGTAGAACGGCGAGCCATAGAAAATAAATGGATCTTTAAGAAGAAGACAGACGCGGATGGTAATGTGACCATCTATAAAGCTCGGCTTGTCGCTAAGGGTTATCGACAAGTTCAAGGGGTTGACTACGATGAGACTTTCTCACCGGTAGCGAAGCTGAAGTCCGTCCGAATCATGTTAGCAATTGCCGCATTTTATGATTATGAAAT
>NW_021263796.1:0-1096 GCF_002162155.2 Triticum dicoccoides
TGCACACATGGTATTTCACGTGCGGTAAATCCAGAGGACACACGATTTTCTTCGCCTCCTCCAAACTGGTCGGGCACTTGTTCCCCTTGGGAAGACGTTCGTGCCAGAATGACATGTTCTCGTCGAAGCATGCGTCGGTCATTTTGTGTTTTACCTTCATCTCCAGGGCCATGAGCGTTACTTTCAGGCGGGTATCCTCGGGCCTGCATCCTTCATACAATGGAGTAACCGCGTCTAACTCAAGTTGATCCATCTTGGCTTTCTCTCGGGCGGCAGCTCTTGCGTTATCCGTCTGCTTGAGAAGCAGCTCTTGAATATGAGGGTCCTGCACCCAGCCCATCGATGGTCCAGCGTCGTCTGCTCCGCCGGCATCATCATCTTCATGATCATGCCCGTCGCCTGCTTCGGCATCTTCCTCATCATCATGTCCTGCATCTTCTACATGATGACTGTGTACAGCATCACAGTCGTGATCATCTCCTGGGGATTCTTCGTCTTCTCGCCCGCCCGAGCCGCGGTGGTTGTCTTGCTGCCCTTCCTCATTTCTTGCCCGGCCCGCATGGACGACTTCGTAGTCATCTTCATCACCTTGCCACCAATAGCCATCCATGAAACCACGCAACAGCAGGTGGTCCCGCACCTGCCCGGAATCCGGGTCCGCAATAAGGCTCTTCAGCTTGCATCTTCGACACGGACATCTTATCTCCGTCTCGTTCTTTTGAAGCATCTCGGCCTTCGCGGACCTCAAAAACCTATTCACGATGCCTTCGGTCATCGTGCGGACCATGGTCGCCTGCGGGGTAGAGCAAAACGATATTTTAGAACCAAACAAAAATTTGGCATGACCTTCCCTAAAAATAGGACCAAAAAGAATGCTTAATGCCAAAATTCTCACCGAAACGGAAATGAATCAACATTCCGGCAAAATATTGGCAACTATCGCATATCAAATACCGGTACACCTCCAAACACAAACACATATGCAACACCACAAACATATGCAACACCACGAACATACATAGATCTAGCTAGGCCGTAAAAAGTGCATGTGCACATTGTTGTAAGGAGAACAACCTAAATATAGCTTCCCCCCTTA
>NW_021263797.1:0-1232 GCF_002162155.2 Triticum dicoccoides
ATTTCATAAATAATGCAGTAATTGCTAATATAATTCCAACAGACTCTTAGCATCGCTACGAGTGAGAAAGTCTCATCGTAGTCAACTCCTTGAACTTGTCGAAAAACATCTTAACGACAAGTCGAGCTTTCTCAATGGTGACACTTACCATCATTGTCTGTCTTCCTTTCAAAATCCATATGTACCTAACAGCCTTACGACCATCAAGTAGTTCTTCCAAAGTCTACACTTTGTTTTCATACATGGATCCTCTCTCGGGTTTTATGGCCTTGAGCCATTTATTGGAATCCGGGCCCACCATCGCTTCTCCATAGCTCGTAGGTTCATTGTTGTCTAGCAACATGACTTCCAAGACAGGATTACGTACCACTCTGAAGTAGTACGCATCCTTGTCATCCCACGAGGTTTGGTAGTGACTCGATCCGAAGTTTCATGATCACTATCATAAGCTTCCACTTCAATTGGTGTAGGTGCCACAGGAACAACTTCCTGTGCCCTGCTACACACTTGTTGAAGTGACGGTTCAATAACCTCATCAAGTCTCCACCATCCTCCCACTCAACTTTTCGAGAGAAACCTTTCCTCGAAAAAGGACCCGATTCTAGAAACAATCCCTTATTGCTTTCGGATCTGAGACAGGAGGTATACCCAACTGTTTTGGGTGTCCTATGAAGATGCATTTTATCCGCTTTGGGTTCGAGCTTAATCCTGAAACTTTTTCACATAAGCGTCGCAGCCCCAAACCTTTAAGAAACGACAACTTAGGTTTCTCTAAACCATAATTCATACGGTGTCATCTCATCGGAATTACGTGGTGCCCTATTTAAAGTGAATGTGGTTGTCTCTAATGCCTAACCCATAAACTATAGTGGTAATTCGATAAGAGACATCATGGTACGCACCATATCCAATAGGGTGCAACTATGATGTTCGGACACACCATCACTATGGTGTTCCAGGCGGTATTAATTATGAAACAATTTCCACAATGTCTTAATTGTGTGCCAAAACTCGTAACTCAGATATTCATCTCTATGATCATATCATAGATCTTTTATCCTCTTGTCACGACGATCTTTCAACTTCACACTGAAATTACTTGAACCTTTCAATAATTCAGACTCGTGATTCATCAAGTAAATATACTCAACATCTACTCGAATCATCTGTGAAGTAAGAACATAACGATATTCACTGCATGCCTCAGCACTCATTGGACTGCACACATCAAA
>NW_021263798.1:0-646 GCF_002162155.2 Triticum dicoccoides
ATCATGTTTTAATTCAAATGAAATTTGAATTGAGGAATTTTTAAAGCCTCAGAAACCTTCTAAAAATGATCAACATTAAAATCTCCTCAAAGAAGTCCAAGAAAATGTTCCTCTTAGTCTCTGAAAATATTGCAAAGAGGTAAAACTCAAAACAATATTTTTGGTATCTCAGAGTTAATTATTTTGGGCCTTTGAATTAAATAAATAGCTATTTGCATTGGATATATATTTGATATATAAATAATATATGTCCAATAATTACTGGAACATTTTATGTGGTTTGGTATATTTTAGTCCTAGCCACATAACTATTTCCAGGATTTTATAAAATGGTTTAGTGTCTAAAACTAAATCAAAACAAACTACAGAAAATAGAAAACAGAATTAAATAGAAATGAAAGAGAGAGAGAGAAGGACTTATCTGGCGCTCACCCGGTAGCCAACCGGCCCAGCTCCTGTGCGGCCCAGCCCATCACCACTTCCCCCCCCCTGTCGCCTTCCTCCTCGCGCCAGTAGGCACAGGCGCGTGGCCGACGCACGCCGGCGCACGCCTCGGCCACCTCCTGCTTGCCGCTCCACCTCGACACCCCGGACGCCTCCATGCGTGCCACGCCACCCCCCTGGAACTCCCTCACTCTCCCGAACT
>NW_021263799.1:0-2193 GCF_002162155.2 Triticum dicoccoides
GATAGTGTTTGCTAGTTCCTTCAGGATATTAGTAACCTTTGCGATAGTCCTTGAAGTCCGTGGTATCTTCTTCTTCCAAATACCATGAACTACTTATGGCAGAAGTTCCTCGTTGAACTAAAATATCACAACAGGATTATTTTTGATGAGTTCTCCATTATATATTGTGGCTCTGCCAGTTCTACCTTCCGCATGGATTGCCCGGAAGAAATATGTTGAATTCGTTCGACATGCTAAACCATGCATCCACAACTCAGAAAATCGTATGTTCCTTTGAGTTGTCCCTCTTTAGTTGCATTCTGACCCTCGTCTATCAATTGGTATACAAGAGTATGCATGCATTCGTTCATCGATGCCTATAACTCTTGTGGTCCGTCAAGCTATTCTATCGCAGAATGACTAGGAGAAACAAACTCCAGTACCTCTTCCATATCCAGGATTGGGTCAAAGAAGTTGTGCTCCGCAGATCAAATGCCAATCCAGCTTTTGGTTCTGTTCTACCTTGGAGTATTACCATCTTTATATCGGGATTGTTATAGGAATTGCACACCATCCTATGAACTCTTGTTACAGTGATACTTCTTGCCATCATTAGTCATTCCTTGGTTTCCGTGTTATTGTAACCGGAATGCCGACAAATGAATCATGGCGTGTGAAATCAATACTGCTAGCAACTCCATTGCTTGGTAGCTAAATGGACGATAATTTCATTCTTAGCGTGTTGGTTTTGAATCATCGTTTTAAGGTTGATCATGCTACCTAGTCCTTGTTCTCGGTGCACTCCTCGATCGATGAGTTATGATTATTTCAAATCTTCGCTCTACTGATCATATCGTCTTGCCTCAAAAGACAAGATTGCTCTCGAGCCTAGTAACATATCGGTGGTTCGTGATTTTCTGAATATCTTCTCAGAAGTATTACCAGGTTGTCACCTGACCGCTATGTTGAGTTCGTGATCAAGTTGGTTTATTCCTGTAAACCACCCTTTTCTCCAAGAATCGGTGTTAGATATCCCTGAGCTAGTTGGCTAAGCTGAACAACAACTTGGAAAGTTGGAAGATGGAAGCTTGCCCGACTTAGTTCGTTCCAAAGGGATATTCTTGTGTAGTGTGTGTTGAAGAAAGATGATATCTTCATCAATTGGTCCTTGTGATCAATTGTTCGATCTATTATCTTACCCAAACCTTTGATTTGAGTATGGGCTATCGTCAAATCAAATCCGAACCAACGATGTTCGTAGTGTTGTCTTACTCGTGGATTTTCCTCGAGCATACACCATTATATCGTTTGGGTCTGACTAGTGCTATCACTCGTTCACATAATTATGGAACTCCTTCTTCATGGAAACCAGGATGAGTTGTTGTTGAGCCCATCAGCAATATATTTAACCTCTCCATGATTATGTTGAACATCCAGCTAGTACTGGAAACTTTTCTAAGCATTATCTTCATGACCGCTCATGGAGCATATGTCCGGATGAAAGATGTGACTTTCTCTAATTCACGTGCACCTGGTGTAAGTTGCCGCCGTGTATCCGAGAAAGATTGTTTTTGCTTCCTTGGAATCATCCCAAGTGAGTTATGCATGTGTGAAGTATACATTGGATTGTGAGATTAGCTACCTCCATTCTATATGTGTCCCGAGCACACCAAGCCACTGACTGATTTGTTCAAGGAGAAGAAGTTCCTTCTTAAAAGTATACCTTATGCAAGGACTTCGATATCCTCGATGATGGTTCCCCTCCTGAACTCGGTAGTGTTTTATTATAAGACTACTTTGTGGTCATGCTTGTCTTGGACAACATGTTCACATGTTTGTAGCAGAACCAGCTCATGTTTTGGAGCTTGCTATCGTAGTTCATCTCCCGAGAATCCCGCAACGTCATCTCGTCGATTTGTGTTGCAAACTTTCATTTTTCTTCCTAGACTCGATGAGTCTGGAATATCCTGACACCAACCAGATCTGAATCTCAGGTAGATATGATGGTTTGGAACATTTCCCAAGAACTATAATATCGGTCTCTCGATAACCGGTAAAGTGGATGTCGTGGCCAACACACCCAGCCGGAAGACCTATTATTGTAGTATCTTGTTTGAGGAAGTTGGCCACCTCCCCATAAGGATTTCGTAGGAATTACCTCCGTAACTGTTCCTTATGGATTCTATTGCTCCCGAAGTCCGACCTTTTACTTGA
>NW_021263800.1:0-3977 GCF_002162155.2 Triticum dicoccoides
CAGCCATTGGTTACCACGTACAGCTTGCCGTCCATCGACACCAGCGGCGAGATTTTCGTCGGGCGACACGGAGAGAGAAACGAATGATGGCGCCATCCATCGGCATCGCCTAGGGTGTACACGTCCACCTCCACGCGCTGCTCGGAGGAAAGAGAGTGCGTCGATAGCCGGAAGAGCTTGTACTCCTTGGTGGGAGGGCCGAATCCCAAGGCCAACTGGTGCCTGTACGTGCCCTTGGGGGTGACCATTAGCGGAGGCGCCCTGGGGAGCGCCAGGGTCTCGCCGGTGACAGGGTTGCACACCACCACCGGCGCCTCGGGACCGGGGTCATCGCGGCCATAGCGGTGTACGAAGCAGAGGAGGCCGTTACAGATGTTGGCTAGGCTATAGCCGCCGGGGATGGGGAGGCAGCACATGGTATTGCCCGACGACGCATCGAAGATGATGGCTCATCGCTCCGGCCGGCCTGGCACCTCTCAGACACGAGCAAGGTCTTTGAGATCTGGGCCGCGGAGACGACATGACCAGCCATGGAGTGGAGGCTGCGGAAGGAGGGGTTGCTGCCGACCCGGCGCCACAGCTTGGAAACGCAGCAGCACCGTGCGACGTCCTTGGTCGGCAGCTTCAGCAGGATCTCCTGTAGCATATCCATGCTGCTGGTGGCCTCCACGGCAGGACGACGAGATCCCATCGCGTTCGATTTAATATTTCTACCGCCCGAGTTGGATATTAGTAGATCTGACGAGGCAGTCGTTAATTGAGAAATATCTCGATCGAGAAATAACGTACGTGTACGTGTACACCAAGGATTCACTTGCATAAACTTGTACGTGTACAGAGTCGGTGACGTGTTGTTGCGTGCTCATCGCCGTCGCAAGAGATCGCCACCGCCCTCACCAACGTGACAATGGCGCCGTACGTGCCACACAAGGTCATCGTGTCGCACATCCTGCCCCGGATCCCCCTCAGGTCGCTGCTACGGTTCATGTGTGTTTGCAAGGCTAACCGGGTTTAGACTTTAGAGCCGTTGTGTGCCATCATTTCCCGAACATTGTGGACCCGTACGCCGTAATAAGGGGGTGTTTGTTTCCAGGGACTTTTTTGTGTAGGGACTAGAAAAAGTTCCTCTTAGAAACTTTTTTACCAATCGGGAGGGACTTTTTAGGGACTAAACTAGGCATTTGGGACTAAATGAAAAAGACTCTCAAGGAGAGTCTTTTTTGGGAGTTTTTGGGACTTTTCCAACAACGCTCCTCCACGCATTCATTGGCCCGCCACCCCATGATGTTGTTTGATTGTTATTTTTTTATATACTAGGGGCAACATGGTCATTTAATAACCTCTAGGAAAGCACTAGGGACTTTTTAGTCTCTGGAAACAAACAGGGAGGGACTTTTTAGGGACTAGAAAAAGTCCTAGGACCTATGAACCAAACAGGGCCTAAGTCCTAGCTTGCAAGCGGGCTCTCCAAGTGGTGCGCGAGGAGGTCAACGCCGTGAGGGTGCATGTGGAGCTCGATAGTTAAGACGGGTACAAATGTTGAATCAACCACTGGAAATGCTTTCCGCCGTAGGGCCATGAGTGAAGAGATCAAGCCGATGCTTAGTTCATCGCCGAGGTTTAAAGTTTCGTGGGTGCGATGTTCTGCTAATGTTGTTGCATATAAGTTGGCTAAGGTAAGGATCGGTGAAGAACTTTGTGAGGTTTGGTTGGGGGTCCCCAGACTGGGTTCTAGATGTAATTTCGGATGAGGTTTCAAACTTTGAAGTTTAAATAAAGCGGCAACATTAATCCTAAAAAAAGACTAGCTTACGTGCAATATGTATTACTACCAATGGCTCTCTCAGTTGCACAAGGGAGGCTACTTTCGAAGCGAAGGTAGGGTCGTAGGGATCAAGAGTGTGGGGGTAAATTACCTCGGGGCGTCCTCACTCTTCCCTTGAATTATGCCCAATGTCGGAGCATCAGTAGCGTTCTGGGAACTTTTTATCATCCTCGAAACAGGCTTTCACTCCGCTTTATATAGAAAGCATCAACCACACAGAGTACATGGCCGAAAGATACAAGGGGATCGGGTAGCCCTCAAACAATGCCAATCTTAGGCAAACCTGATCACGCAACACGCACGCGGCTACGCAACCGTAATAGAGTAGAAGAAGAACTGAGAACAACACCCACCATAAGCCCTATAGCACCTAAGTTCCACGACAACGCCCCCAGGAGTGAAAACAGCGCAAGGCCTCGCCGTTGCCGAGTCCCGAAAGACATAGGTTTTCAGCCGGAACCCGGACACGGAGAGGAGCGCTACAACGACGTCTTTAGGAAGATAACGGCGCTTGCGAGCATTGCCGTTGTCGGCGACAAAGCGCGAAGCTTTCGTTTGGCAACTCCACTGTGTCCCTAAGCGAGGTTTCCAGGGCAAGAGTGGTGAGCCCAGAACTCCAGATCCGGGTCGGGGCACCACCATCATCAAGGACAAGAGCGCGCCAGAGCCACCCGCCGCACCACCTCTCGCCACCCACACGACCAAGAGAGAATGCCATCACCACCGCTATTGTGCCCGCCAAAGAGCCAACCATACAGACCACCATCCGGGGCCACCCCGGCATCCATGTCCAAGGATCCACTAACCGTCCACGTCATGATGCATCCACCATGATAGGAAGAGTAAAAGGGGTCTCCTTTCACTCCTAGCCCGGCATCAACCATGGAGGGGCATCCGGGAACTTCTTATCATAGCTTGCCTTGATGCTTCCAGACATTTAAAATGGCCATGACAAAAAGGAAGATTGGGTTTTGCGGAAGACACGAGAGTCTCGAATGGGTTGGCTTGGTTGTCATGTCTAAACCTAAGTGTCACGCAAGCCCCTCTTGTGTTCACTAAACTCCCTTCGGTGTCCACTTACCCGAGCCATGTCCTTCTCCTTTTATGAATAAGTGTGAATATTTTATATCATACAGGACCATATTCCTCTTTTTTATTGATTGAATTAATTGTTAGATAAAATCGACAAGGCAAAACTAAGTTTTCATAAATAAATAAAACATGCTGTACCAGTTTTAATGGGCGCGGTGATGTGGCACCTCTTTATAGCTCGGCAACATGTTGAACCGCGTGCGCTGTTGGGCCGTCGGCCCAAAACACGGCGTGACGCGGGATAGGCCGCTGCTCCATATATATAGCAGCGCCCCTCCGACAAACCCTAACGCCAGAGTTCGTGATTGGGGATTGGCGGCGGCATAGGGCGGCGGCCGACTGCAACGACGAGGAGCAGCAGGTCGAGATTTGTCCGCCTTCTCGCTTCCTCTCCGACGGCCTCTCCTCTCTTCCTGGCGGGAGCGCACCACCTGTTCGACCGATGGCCGAACCAGTTCCCTCCGATGCCATCCCCGGAGTCGACACGCACAGGTGCACTGGTTGAACTCGTCCATAGCATCATCCATCCTACCCTTCAACGGTGGTTGCCGATTCCCCACGGTGGGTAAGATGGTTGATGCTATGAATAACTTCAACCAGATTGTAGTTGTGACATGCCCTCGGCCACCCCAAAAGTTAGCACGCAGAAGCAGGGAGCCAATCCTCTGGCTGAATTTGTCCATAGCATCAGCCATCCTGCAATTCAACTCTGTTGCCTTTTTGCACGACGATGGCTGGTGCTATGGATAAATTCAACTCGATGGTTGTGACATACCCGATTCCATTTAAAGAAGCTTCGTTGAATCAGGCTTCAATCAGGTTGAAGCAGGGAGTCGCTCGTCCAGGTTACCCGGTTAAAATTTTCATATAGAGCATGCCATTAAACTATGACAGACTCTTTTTGCAGAATTGGAAGGATGGTTGTTGCTATGGACGAATTCCACCGGCTGATACATATCCGACCGCCACTTGCAAACAGTTTCCTTTAGTTGCCTGATTCATGGTTATTGTACCCATGCTGACACTGGGTTTAATCTGACTTACTCTAACTTAATATTCT
>NW_021263801.1:0-1043 GCF_002162155.2 Triticum dicoccoides
TCCAAAGAAGTGAGTGGGAGCACTATAGAATTTCTGATGAGTATATGTTGTTGACATATTGTTGATCAGAAATGACGTAGAATTTCTGGAAAGCATATAGGGTTATTTTGAAAGTGTTTTTCAATGGAAAGCCTGGATTAAGCTACTTGAACATTGAGCATCAAGATCTATAAGGATAGATCAAAATGCTTAATAATACTTTCAAATGAGCACATACCTTGACATGATCTTGAAGGTGTTCAAGATGGACCAGTCAAAGAAGGAGTTCTTGCCTGAGTTGTAAGGTACGAAGTTAAGACTTAAAGCTCGACCACGGCAGAATAGAGAGAAAGGACGAAGGTCATCCCCTATGCTTAAGACATAGGCTCTTCAGTATGCTATGCTGTGTACCGCACCTGAAGTGTGCCTTGCCATGAGTCAGTCAAGGGGTACAAGAGTGATCCAAGAATGGCTCACAGGACAGCGGTCAAAGTTATCCTTAGTAACTAGTGGACTAAGGTATTTTCTCGATTATGGAGGTGGTAAAAGAGTTCGTCGTAAAGGTTACGACGATGCAAGCTTGACACCTATCCGGATAGCTCTGAGTAGAGAGACGGGATACATATAATGGAGCAATAATTTAGAATAGCTCCAAGTAGAACAGTTGTTTGGAATAGCTCCAAATAGAGCGTGGTAGCTGCATCTAGGTGATGACATAGAGATTTGTAAAGCACACACGGATCTGAAAGGTTCAGACCCGTTGACTAAAACCTCTCTCACAAGCAACATGATCAAACATAAAACTCATTGAGTGTTAATCACATAGTGATGTGAACTAGACTACTGACTCTAGTAAACTCTTGGGTATTAGTCACATGGCGATGTGACCTGTGAGTGTTAATCACATGGTGATGTGAACTAGATTATTGACTCTAGTGCAAGTGGGAGACTGTTGGAAATATGCCCTAGAGGCAATAATAAAAGTATTATTATTATATTTCCTTGTTCATGATAATTGTCTTTTATTCATGCTATAACTGTATTATCCGGAAATCGT
This sequence comes from Triticum dicoccoides, assembly GCF_002162155.2. Lineage (NCBI taxonomy): Eukaryota > Viridiplantae > Streptophyta > Magnoliopsida > Poales > Poaceae > Triticum > Triticum dicoccoides. The sequence goes on from NW_021263801.1 coordinate 1,037, forward strand.
AATACAC
>NW_021263802.1:0-2551 GCF_002162155.2 Triticum dicoccoides
CATATCTAGTAAAGTACGATTACGACGTTCGGACACACCATTGCGCTGTGGTGTTCCGGGTGGCGTGAGTTGTGAAACTATTCCACAGTTTTTCAAATGTACACCAAACTCGTAACTCAAATATTCTCCTCCACGATCAGATCGTAGAAACTTTATTTTCTTGTTACGATGATTTTCAACTTCACTCTGAAATTCTTTGAACTTTTCAAATGTTTCAGACTTATGCTTCATTAAGTAGATATATCCATATCTGCTCAAATCATCTGTGAAGGTGAGAAAATAACGATATCCGCCTCGAGCCTCAATATTCATCGGACCACATACATCGGTATGTATGATTTCCAACAAATCTGTTGCTCTCTCCATAGTACCGGAGAACGGTGTTTTAGTCATCTTGCCCATGAGGCACGGTTCGCAAGTACCAAGTGATTCATAACCAAGTGGTTCCAAAAGTCCATCAGTATGGAGTTTCTTCATGCGCTTTATACCGATATGACCTAAACGACAGTGCCACAAATAAGTTGCACTTTCATTATCAACTCTGCATCTTTTGGTTTCAACATTATGAATATGTGTATTACTACTATCGAGATTTAATAAGAATAGACCACTCTTCAAGGGTGCATGACCATAAAAGATATTACTCATATAAATAGAACAACCATTATTCTCTGATTTAAATGAATAACCGTCTCGCATTAAACAAGATCCAGATATAATGTTCATGCTCAACACTGGCACCAAATAACAATTACTTAGGTCTAATATTAATCCCGAAGGTAGATGTAGAGGTAGCGTGCCGACTGCGATCACATCGACTTTGGAACCGTTTCCCACGCGCATCGTCACCTCGTCCTTAGCCAATCTTCGCTTAATCCGTAGCCCCTGTTTCGAGTTGCAAATATTAGCAACAGAACCAGTATCAAATACCCAGGTGCTACTGCGAGCATTAGTAAGGTACACATCAATAACATGTATATCACATATACCTTTGTTCAACTTGCCATCCTTCTTATCCGCCAAATGCTTGGGGCAGTTCCGCTTCCAATGACCAGTCTGCTTGCAGTAGAAGCACTCAGTTTCAGGCTTAGGTCCAGACTTGGGTTTCTTCTCTTGAGCAGCAACTGGCTTGCTGTTCTTCTTGAAGTTCCCTTTCTTCTTTCCTTTGCCCTTTTTCTTGAAACTAGTGGTTTTGTTAACCATCAACACTTGATGCTCCTTTTTGATTTCTACCTCCGCAGCTTTCAGCATTGCGAAGAGCTCGGGAATAGTCTTGTTCATCCCTTGCATATTATAGTTCATCACGAAGCTCTTGTAGCTTGGTGGCAGTGATTGGAGAATTCTGTCAATGACGCAATCATCCGGAAGATTAACTCCCAATTGAATCAAGTGATTATTATACCCAGACATTTTGAGTATATGCTCACTGACAGAACTGTTCTCCTCCATCTTGCAGCTATAGAACTTATTGGAGACTTCATATCTCTCAATTCGGGCATTTGCTTGAAATATTAACTTCAACTCCTGGAACATCTCATATGCTCCATGACGTTCAAAACGTCGTTGAAGTCCCGATTCTAAGCCGTAAAGCATGGCACACTGAACTATCGAGTAGTCATCAGCTTTGCTCTGCCAGATGTTCACAACATCTGGTGTTGCTCCAGCAGCAGGCCTGGCACCCAGCGGTGCTTCCAGGACGTAATTCTTCATTGCAGCAATGAGGATAATCCTCAAGTTACGGACCCAGTCCGTGTAATTGCTACCATCATCTTTCAACTTTGCTTTCTCAAGGAACGCATTAAAATTCAACGGAACAACAGCACGAGCCATCTATCTACAATCAACATAAACAAGCAAGATACTATCAGGGACTAAGTTCATGATAAATTTTAAGTTCGATTAATCATATTACTAAAGAACTCCCACTTAGATAGACATCCCTCTAATCCTCTAAGTGACCACGTGATCCAAATCAACTAAACCATGTCCGATCATCACGTGAGATGGAGTAGTTTCATCGGTGAACATCATTATGTTGATCATACCTACTATATGATTCACGCTCGACCTTTCGGTCTCCGTGTTCCGAGGCCATATCTGCATATGCTAGGCTCGTCAAGTTTAACCTGAGTATTCTGCGTGCGCAACTGTTTTGCACCCGTTGTATTTGAACGTAGAGCCTATCACACCCGATCATCACGTGGTGTCTCAGCACGAAGAACTTTCGCAACGGTGCATACTCAGGGAGAACACTTCTTGATAATTTAGTGAGAGATCATCTTATAATGCTACCATCAATCAAAGCAAGATAAGATGCATAAAAAGATAAACATCACATGCAATCAATATAAGTGATATGATATGGCCATCATCATCTTGTGCTTGTGATCTCCATCTCCGAAGCACCGTCATGATCACCATCGTCACCGGCGCGACACCTTGATCTCCATCGTAGCATCGTTGTCGTCTCGCCAATCTTATGCTTCCACGACTATCACTACCGTTTAGTAATAAAGTAAAGCATTACATCGCGATTGCATTGCATACAATA
>NW_021263803.1:0-1092 GCF_002162155.2 Triticum dicoccoides
CATAATCAAGAGACTCTAAAAGTCCATCAGCATGGAGCTTCTTCATGCGTTTGACACCTATGTGACCAAGGCGGCAGTGCCACAAGTATGTGGGACTATCATTATCAACCTTACTTCTTTTGGTACTCACATTGTGAACATGTGTAGCATCACGTTCGAGATTCATAAAGAATAAACCATTCACCATAGGAGCATGACCATAAAACATATCTCTCATAAAAATGGAACAACCATTATTCTCAGATTTAAAAGAGTAGCCATCTCGAATTAAACGAGATCCCGATACAATGTTCATGCTCAAAGCTGGCACTAAATAACAATTATTAAGGTTTAAAACTAATCCCGAAGGGAGATGCAGAGGTAGCGTGCCGACGGCGATCACATTGACCTTGGAACCATTCCCGACGCGCATCGTCACCTCGTCCTTTGCCAGTTTCCGCTTATTCCGCAGCCCCTGTTTTGAGTTACAAATGTGAGCAACTGCACCAGTATCAAATACCCAGGAGCCACTACGGGCACTAGTAAGGTACACATCAATTACATGTATATCACATATACCTTTGGTTTTGCCGGCCTTCTTATCCGCTAAGTACTTAGGGCAGTTCCGCTTCCAGTGACCGCTTCCCTTGCAATAAAAGCACTCAGTCTCGGGCTTGGGTCCATTCTTTGGCTTCTTCCCGGCAGCTTGCTTGCCGGGCGCAGCAACCTCCTTGCCGTCCTTCTTGAAGTTCTTTTTACCCTTGCCTTTCTTGAACTTAGTGGTTTTATTGACCATCAACACTTGATGTTCCTTCCTGACTTCTACCTCTGCTGATTTCAGCATAGCAAATACTTCAGGAATGGTCTTTTCCATCCCCTGCATATTGAAGTTCATCACAAAGCTCTTGTAGCTTGGTGGAAGCGACTGGAGGATTCTGTCAATGACCGCATCAACCGGGAGATTAACTCCCAGCTGAGTCAAGCGGTTATGCAACCCAGACATAGTGAGTATGTGCTCACTGACAGAACTGTTTTCCTCCATCTTACAGCTGAAGAATTTGTCGGAGACTTCATATCTCTCGACCCGGGCATGAGCTTGGAAAACCATTTTCA
>NW_021263804.1:0-838 GCF_002162155.2 Triticum dicoccoides
TTTCGTGGACTATAACTCACTGTTTTAGGGTCCCAAAGTGATTTCCATGATTGTTGAACCCCAAGGTGCGCTTACGTGTCGGTCATCAACAATATCAGTTTTGGCCGATTCTGACCCACTTCCTCGAGTATTACTCAGTTTTTCCCAGAGTGATTTCCACGATTGACGAACCTCGGGGTGCATTTATGTGTCGGTCATCAACACTTGCCGTTTTTGTCGATGCTGGCCCGTTTCATGGACTATTACTCGCCGTTTTGGGGTCCCGGAGCGATTTCCACGATTGACCAACCCCGAAGTGCGCTTACGTGTCGGTCATCTACAATCACAGTTTTGGCCGATTTCGGCCCATTTCCTGGAATATTACTCAATTTTGGGGCCCCAGAGTGATTTCTACGATTGACGAACACCCGGGTACGTTTATGTGTCGGTCATTAACACTCGCAGTTTTGGCCGATTCTGGCCCGTTTCATGGACTATTGCTCACTATCTTGGGTCCCGGAGCGATTTCCACGATTGACGAACCCCGAGGTGCGTTTATGTGTCGTCATCAATAATCCGAGTATTTTCGATTTTGGGCTCTTTCATGACCTATTACTCACCATTTTGGAGTCCTAGAGCGATTTCCACGATTGATGATCCTCGTGGTGCGTTTACGTGTCCGTCGTCAACACTCAATTTTGGCCGATTCTAGGGTCCCAGGGCGATTTCCACGATTGACGAACCCCGGGGTGCGTTTACGTCTCGTTCATCAACAATCCTAGTTTTGTTCTTCTGGGCTCTTTCATGGTCTATTACTCACCGTTTTAGGGTCCCAGAGCGATTTCCACGATTAACTATC
>NW_021263805.1:0-2277 GCF_002162155.2 Triticum dicoccoides
TGTACTTTCGAAGCTAAACATGGCATGGTCGTACTTTGTTTATGCATAGAACTGAAAGTAACCATTTGATTCCTTTTGTCATGACGCTTAGCTGGTATGACATACTTCTCCATTAACGAAACATCAGTGTCCGTAGAAAATGTCGCATCACTTAGATGCTTGAGACTTCTTGAAATATTATCTTGGGATGCCTTGGTCATCCCCAAGCTTGAGGTTTTGTGTCTCCTTAATTCCTCTCATATCACGGTCTCCCTAAATCTCAAAAGCTTCATCCACACAAAACTCAACAAGGACTCGTGAGATAAGTTAGTATAAACCATTGCAAAAACCTTATCATACTCTACTGTAGCAAATCACTAAAATTATTATTCAACATTGCATACTAAATGCCTCTGCATATTTAATAGTCCTATCCTCAAATAGAATCATTAAAGAAGCAAACATATGGAAACAATGCAAACATAACAGCAATCTGCCTAAACAGGATAGTCTGTAAAGAATGCTGCAACATCCATACTTCCCTAGCTCCAAAAATTATGAAAGAAAATTCCCACTGTAGTAAATTTATCAGAGCTTAATATTCAAAAGGTTTCAACATTTTATCACATTCTGACTTTTCTAGGGAATTATTGCAACAGCGGTAAACTTTCTGTTTTCAAACAGCAACATGTGGACTTCTAAAATAGGCATAGTAAAGACTATCAATGACACTTTTATTGAAATAAAAGATGCAAAACATTGTTCTAAATAACAGTAAGCAAATTCTAACAAAATAAATTGATGCTCCAAGCAAAACACATATGATGTGGCAAATAAAAATATAGCTCCAAGTAAAGTTACCGATGAACGAAAACGAAAGAGGGGATGCCTTCCGGTGCATCCCCAAGCTTTGGCTTTTAGGTGTCCTCAGATTATCTTGGGGGTGCCATGGGCATCCCCAAGCTTAGGCTCTTGCCACTCCTTGTTCCATAATCCATAGAATCCTTACCCAAAACTTGAAAACTTCACAACACAAAACTTAAACTAGAAAACTCGTGAGCTCCGTTAGTATAAGAAAATAAATCACCACTTCAAGGTACTGTAATGAACTCATTATTAATTTATATTGGTGTAATATCTACTGTATTCCAACTTATCTATGGTTCATACCCTCCAATACTACTCATAGATTCATCAAAATAAGCAAACAACACACGAAAAACAGAATCTGTCAAAAACAGAACAGTCTGTAGTAATCTGGATCAAACGTATACTTCTGGAACTCATAAAATTCTCAAATAAATTGTTGTACCTAAGGAATTTATCTATTAATCATATTCAAAAAGAATTAACTAAATATCACTCTCCAAATAAAAATGGCAGTAGTTCTCGTGAGCGCTAAAGTTTCTGTTTTTTTACAGCATGATCAACAAGACTTTCCCCAAGTCTTCCCAAAGGTTCTACTTGGCACAAACACTAATTAAAAGCATAAAACCACATATAAACAGAGGCTAGATGAATTATTTATTACTAAACATGAACAAAAAGCAAGGAATAAAAATAAAATTGGGTTGCGTCCCAACAAGCGCTATCGTTTAACACCCCTAGCTAGGCATGATGATTTCAACGATGCTCACATAAAAGATAAGAATTGAAACATAAAGAGAGCATCATGAATAATATTACTAGCACATTTAAGTCTAACCCACTTCCTATCTATAGGGGTTTTGTGAGCAAACAACTTATGGGAACAATAATCAACTTGCATAGGAAGGTAAAACAAGCATAACTTCAAAATTTTAAGCACATAGAGGGGAAACTTGATATTATTGCAATTCCTAGAAGTATATGTTCCTACCTCATAATAATTTTCAGTAGCATCATGAATGAATTCAACAATATAACCAGCACCTAAAGCATTCTTTTCATGATCTACAAGCATAGAAAATTTATTACTCTCCACACAAGCAAAATTCTTCTCATGAATAATAGTGGGAGCAAACTCAACAAAATAATTATCATGTGATTGAAAATTAAGATCAAGATGACAAGTTTCATGGTTATCGTTGTTTTTTAAAGCATATGTGTCATCACAATAATCATCATAGATAGAAGGCATGCTTTCATCATAATAAATTTGCTCATCAAAGCTTGGGGGACAAAAAATATCATCTTCATCAAACATAGCTTCCCCAAGCATGTGGCTTTGCATATCATTAGCATCATGGATATTCAAGGAATTCATACTAACAACATTGCAATCATGCTCATCATTCAAATATTTAGTGCCAAACATTT